>NC_053501.1:115868942-116042589 GCF_905171775.1 Rana temporaria
CCCCCCCCCCATGTGTATTATGAGGCTCATACATCCCATAATAAGAGGTTTGGACTCATGTAGACGGCTGTGTCCGGCCTAGGGTGACCACATTTCCAAACTGACATTCAGGGACACCCCCCCCCCCCCCCCTCCAAAAAAAATATGATTTTTGATTAAAAAAATTGCAATTGCGGGGTGTCAAATCTTCAGCTCTGAGGGGTTCATACAAGTTCCAACATGAACCCCTAATATGTAAGGATGTGACCCCCCAAAAGTCATGGACTGCAAGTCCCAAAATGAACCTCTGATATCTAAGGACGTGACTCCCCCCCCCAAAAGTGAAGGACTACAAGTCCCAACATGAACCCCTGATATCTAAGGACATGACCCCCCCCCCCCAAAATTGAAGGACTACAAGTCCCAACATGAACCCCTGATATCTAAGGACGTAACTCCCCTCCCAAAATTGAAGGACTACAAGTCCCAACATGAACCCCTGATATCTAAGGATGTGATTCCCCCAACAAAAATGATGGACTATAAGTCCCGGCATGACCCCTGAGATCTAGGGACGTGACTCCCACCCCCCAAAATTGAAGGACTACAAGTCCCAACATGAACCCCTGATATCTAAGGATGTGACCCCCCAAAAGTCATGGACTGCAAGTCCCAAAATGAACCTCTGATATCTAAGGACCTAAGGACGTGACTCCCCCCCCCAAAAGTGAAGGACTACAAGTCCCAACATGAACCCCTGATATCTAAGGACGTAACTCCCCTCCCAAAATTGAAGGACTACAAGTCCCAACATGAACCCCTGATATCTAAGGACGTGACTCCCCTCCCAAAATTGAAGGACTACAAGTCCCAACATGAACCCCTGATATCTAAGGACGTAACTCCCCTCCCAGAATTGAAGGACTACAAGTCCCAACATGAACCCCTGATATCTAAGAATGTGATCCCCCCCAAAAGTGATGGACTACAAGTCCCAACATGAACCCCTGATATCTAAGAATGTGATCCCCCCAAAAGTGATGGACTACAAGTCCCAACATGAACCCCTGATATCTAAGGACGTGATTCCCCCAACAAAAATGATGGACTATAAGTCCCAGCATGACCCCTGAGATCTAGGGACGTGACTCCCCCCCCCACAAAAATTGAAGGACTACAAGTCCCAACATGAACCCCTGATATCTAAGGATGTGATTCCCCCAACAAAAATGATGGACTATAAGTCCCAACATGAACCCCTGATATCTTAGGACCTAAGGACGTGACCCCCCCCCCCAAAAAAAATTGAAAGACTACAAGTCCCAACATGAACCCCTGATATCTAAGGATGTGATTCCCCCAACAAAAATGATGGACTATAAGTCCCAACATGAACCCCTGATATCTTAGGACCTAAGGATGTGACTCCCCCCCCCCCCCCCAAAAATTGAAGGACTACAAGTCGCAATATGAACCCCTGATATCTAAGGACGTGACCCCCCCCCCCCAAAATTGAAGGACTATAAGTCAGTTACATATATTTAGCTAGATTCAGGATGGCGGGCGCATAGTTGCGGCGGCATAGCGAATGGCATTTACACTACGCCGCCGTAAGTTAGCGAGGCAAGTACATGATTCACAAAGTACTAGCCTGCTAAGTTACGGCGGCGTAGCGCAAATCGGGCGGGCGTAAGCGCGGGTAATTCAAATTCGGCTGAGGGGGCGTGTTTTATGTTAATGGAGGGTGACCTGACGTGATTGACGTATTTTACGAACGGCGCATGCGCCGTCCGTGTACATATCCCAGTGTGCATTGCGGCAAAGTACGCCACACGGTCCTATTGATTTCGACGTGGACGTAAATGATGTAAATCCCTATTTACGGACGACTTACGCAAACGACGTAAAATTTTCAAATTTCAACGCGGGAACGACGGCCATACTTAACATTACTAGTCCAGCTATTTGATGGAATAACTTTAGGCCTGAAAGTGCGTTACGTAAACGGCGTATCTTTACTGCGTCAGGCAAGCGTACGTTCGTGAATCGGCGTATCTACTCATTTACATATTTTAGGCCGACCGCAATGGAAGCGCCACCTAGCGGTCAGCCTAAAAAGTACACTTTAGGATACAACAGTGTAAGACACTTACACCGCTCGTATCTGAGCCTAATTTAAGCGTATCTGGTTACCAGAATACGCCTAAATTTGCGTCAGATTCTGACTTAGGCTGGCGTATCTACTGATACGCCAGCCTAAGTCTATCTGAATCTAGCTAATTGTGTAGGGAAATAATAGTTCCACCGCAGTCGGACACACAGCGGGTGGCCCTTCAGCCTCATCTCCATTGACAGCTCGGATCCTCACTGTATTCTGGGACACTGTATATTGTCCTGGAATTAATTAACCCGGGACATACCCGCAAAATGTGGGACTTTCCCGGGCAATCCGGCATACGTGGTCACTCTAGTCCGGCCCTATAGTGTAAATATGGCCTATTCACCCGCCAGGGAGCCCACAGGTGCCACACACAGCCGCCAATCACCGCCCACTAATACACACAACTACCTGACTAGAAAGATGTGTGGGGAGGAGAAATGTGGGCAATGGCATCACCACGATGGGGCCACAACCCCCCCCCCCCCTATTTTACTCTGTGCCCCCCCCCCAAGTTAGGTACTGTACTGTTTTTGTATAACACACAACTACCTGACTAGAAAGACATCTGGGGAGGAGAAATGTGGGCAATGGCATCACTAAGGTGGGTCCTGATGGGGCCACGACCCCCAAATTTTACTCTGTGGCCCCCCCAAGTTAAGTACTGTACTGTTTTTGTATAACACACAACTACCTGACTAAAAAAACATCTGGGGGGAGAAATGCGGGCAATGGCATCACCAGGGTGGGGACACGGCCCCCCCAATTTTACTCTGTGCCCCCCCCCCCCCCAGTTAAGTACTGTACTGTTTTTGTATAACACACAATTACCTGACTAGAAAGATGTGTGGGGAGGAGAAATGTGGGCGCACAGCTGTGGTGACGTGTATAGAGTGTGTGTGGGGCTCCCTGACAGGGAATACACCTCAATCTACACTGGACAGTAATGGAGGGAAAATCGGTAATAAGAGGGGGGGACACATTCCACACAACACTAGAAGGGGGAACTCTAATTCCTGCTCTGTGTGTGGGGGGGGGGGAGGATTTGTCAGTGACACCTCAGAGTGAGGAGCCGTCCTCCATCTTGTGTCAGGTCAGAGGTCATTGGAGGGAAATCTTCTCCTTCATCTTCCATAGAAATGTCCCCTCCAGGGACGGCGCCCCCCACAGCTAGAGACACGGGGTGACATTTATAAAATGAATGGAGTTTTCTTCTCCATTATTGATGAATATACAGAAAGCACAGATAAGACCGGACACCTCATCCTTCTGAGGTAGAAATCCTCTCACAGTTACAGCCACCATCCCCCGCACACCTTTTCCCATCCCCCGCACCCCACACTTCATTCATTTCAATGGGGTGCCCTTCATGGAAAGTCACTAATGGAGGTTTCTGCCGCCGTCACTTTTACCGCGTTTGTTGCGTATTTTTACACCCGACAAAATGTGCGTCTGATTGCCACATTTGGGGCGCCATTAACAATGAATAGAACCACAAATACGATGTGCGATTTTAGCAGTTTTCAGAAATATGTGCAAAAAAATCACAATTTTGCACATTTTCAAAATCCTCCAATGTGATTTGAGCTTGAGGCCCTGCCCACACTTCTGGTTGGGAAGGAGGGGGGTGGTAAAATTTGGTGGTTTAGTAGTGCTTTGACATGTACGTTTTTGTTTTGTTCCAAAATTTTAATTTTGACATATTTTTCATTATTCAGAAACTGTGATGTTCCTGAATTTCCGAAAAATACAATAGTAACAGATTTAAATGGATCTGAAATAGCAAAACAAAATTTTGGCTAAAATTTTTATCGTTTTCGATTTTGAATCGTTTTCAAATCGAATTAGAATTTCTGAAGAGAATAGAATATAAAAGAATAGAATATAAAATAAAATAAAATAATAGAAAATAATATAGTAAAAACTGAATAATATAGAATATAAAATAAAGGAATAGAATAGAATAAAAAAAATAGAATAAAATAAAAAGAATATAACCATCTTCTAAAATTTCTGATTTCAAATAAAATTTATTCAAATTTTACTACAATAGAAAAGAATATAAAAAAAGAATAGACTAGAAAAAAAATAATTAAATAGAATATAACTTTCTTCCAAAAATCTAATTTTGAATAAAATAAATATTTGAATAGAATAGAAAATTAAATAAGATAATAGAAAAGAACAGAATAGACTAAACAATAGAAAAGAATATAACAATATAACTGTTTCCCAAAATTAGAATTCTGAATAGAATAATTTTGAATAAAATAGAAAATAGAATATAATAGAAAATAATAGAACAGAAAAGAAAAAAAACCAATAGAATATAATGGTTTAGAAAGAATATAACCATCTTCCAAAATTACAATTTTAAATAGAATAAATTTGATTCCAAATAGAACTAAAATTTGAATTGATTCGAATTTTCCAAATTCAGAAAATTCAAAACGATTCAAATAAAAAAAAAAAAAAACGAATTCTGAAAATAAAATCAACAAATTAAATTAATTTAACTGAACAAATTTATGTAAAGACATTGAAATGTTTTAGTTCTGCACATGTCTAGCTGTGGTATTACTGCCCCCCCGTACCCCTTTGGGGGGTCAGTAACAATGAATACCCTGTAAACATTGAACACATTTTAGTACATTTCATAAACGTGTACAAAATACACAATTCATTTACCAAACGCTCCGATGTGATTGGAGCCTGAGGCCCAGCTTACACTCGTGGTTGAGGAAGAGGGGGATGGTAAAATTAGATTGCAGAACCATAATCTTACTGCCCCCTCTACCCAACACAGCCACTGGAGGGGGTTGTATAGATATAAATCCCCCCTGTCATGTTTGGAGGGTGTACCACCGCTGAATGTGACCCATCCAAGCGAATAGAACCACGCCACAACCGCTCTGCAATGGCGTGCAATGAAGAGGGCGGGGATTATAGGGACAAAACAGGTGGGGGGGGTGACCTATTGCCTTTCAGCTGCCTGTCAAATGCCCTCTGAACAGCGATCCACCATGAAAAGCTTTCAGGGGGGACAAGGGCTGCTGCCAGTATAATGAGCACTTGGGGCGTGTTCATACCACTTGTTGTCATGTGCGATTTCCTGCATGGAAATGTGCTGCCCCCTGCAGACAATAATTGGTAATGACACCCTCATGTATCCAGCAAACAGGGATGTTCATGTCCCCCAGAAGTCATGGAGCCGCTACTGCAGTACAGAGCAGCGGATTTCTTCCTGTGCATTGAAATTAATGGGCTGCCCTGAACACACTGCGTGGGAACGCACAAAAAATGCACGCTCTTTGACGCACCTTCATGGTGAGAACCAACCTTTCAAGAGGACCAGGGCAGCCATCAGAATTTTTCGGGCCCCTTAGGCCTGCCCCCCCCTGGCCTGACCACAAACATGTCTCAAGGCCTGCCCACTAGCCATCCCACCAAATCCACCCACTGGTCATCCCACCAAGTCCTTCAGTGCACCCACTTTTATTTTAACACTCTTACAACTTAATATATCCTCCATCCCATGTCCTCCTCCTTCATGTCCTCCTCCTTCTCTATCCCATGTCCTCCTCCTCCTTCATGTCCTCCTCCTTCGCTATCCCATGTCCTCCTCCTCCTTCATGTCCTCCTCCTTCTTCATGTCGTCCTCCTCCTCCTTCATGTCGTCCTCCTCCTTCATGTCCTCCTCCTTCTCTATCCCATGTCCTCCTCCTCCTTCATGTCCTCCTCCTTCTCTATCCCATGTCCTCCTCCTCCTTCGTGTCCTCCTCCTTCGCTATCCCATGTCCTCCTCCTCCTCATTCATGTCATCTTCCTCCTTCTCTATCCCATGTCCTCCTCCTTCGCTATCCCATGTCCTCCTCCTCCTTCATGTCCTCCTCCTTCTTCATGTCCTCCTCCTTCTCTATTCCATGTCCTCCTCCTCCTTCAAGTCCTCCTCCTTCTCTATCCCATGTCCTCCTCCTCCTCCTTCATGTCCTCCACCTTCTCTATTCCATGTCCTCCTCCTCCTTCATGTCCTCCTCCTTCTCTATCCCATGTCCTCCTCCTTCATGTCCTCTTCCTTCTCTATTCCATGTCCTACTCCTCCTTCAAGTCCTCCTCCTTCTCTATCCCATGTCCTCCTCCTCCTCCTTCATGTCCTCCACCTTCTCTATTCCATGTCCTCCTCCTTCTCTATCCCATGTCCTCCTCCTTCTTCATGTCCTCTTCCTTCTCTGTCCCATGTCATCCTCCTCCTTCTCTATCCCATGTCCTCCTCCTCCTTCATGTCCTCCTCCTTCTTCATGTCCACCTCTTCCAGTCTCATCTCCCCTATTCCATGTAATCCTCCTCCTTCATGTCCTCTTTCTTCCCCATCCCATGTCCTCCTTTTCTATCCCATGTACTCCTCCTCCTCTTTCAGTCCCATCTTCCCCATCTCATGTCCCCCTCTTCCAGTCTCATCTCCCCTGTTCCATGTGAACCTCCTCCTCCATCCCATGTAATCTTCCTTCTACATTCCCATCTTATGTCCTCCTACTCCTGCTCCATCCCTTATCCTCCTCCTCCAGTTCCATCTCCTCCATCCCATGTCCTCCTCCTCTTGTTCCATGTCCTCCATCCTGTGTCCTCCTCCTCTAGTCCCACTATCTCCTTTATCATATGTCCTTCTCCAGTCCCACTATCTCCATCCCATGTTGTAGTCCTGCTTCTCCTCCAGTCCCATATCTTCTATCCCATGTCCTCCTCCATTATATCTCCTCCATCCCGTGTCCTCCTCCTCAAGTCCCATATCTTCCATCCCATGTCCTCCTTCCACAGTCCGACCTCCTCCATCCCATGTCCTCCTCCTCCAGTCTCATCTCCTCCATCCCATGTCTTCTTCCAGTCGCATCCCCTCTCCCCCATGCCATGTCTTCCTCTTCCAGTTTCATCTCCCCATCCCAAGTCCTCCTCCTCCTCCATCGCATGTCTTCTTCCAGTCGCATCCCCTCTCCCCCATGCCATGTCTTCCTCTTCCAGTTTCCTCTCCCCATCCCATGTCCTCCTCCTCCTCAATCGCATGTCCTCCTCCTCCATCGCATGTCCTCCTTCTCCTCCAGTCCCATCTCCTCCATCCCATGTACTCCTTTAGTCCCATTTTCTCTAGCCTATGTCCTCTTCCCCTATCCCATTGCCTCCATACCATGTCCTCCTCTTTCAGTCCCATCTTCTCCATCCTATGTTCTCCTCCTCCAGTCCCATCATCTCCACCACATGTCCCCCTCCTCCGGTCCAATCCCCCCATCCCATGTCCTTCTTTTTCATTCTCATTTTTCCATCACATGTCCTCCTCCTCCTCCATCCCACTTCATCCTCCTCCAGTCTCATCTCCCCTCTAAGTCGGTCCTCTATTACAACAATGTCCTCCCTCTGTAGTCCTTCTACCTCTTCTGCCCCCTCAGTACAGCCCTGATCCAGTCCAGTGTGATCCCTCCAGTATGTAGTTGAGAGGAGTGTGGGGAGTATGATGGTGGCAGAATGGAGAGGGATTTCTTTTAGTTGGAGTCTGTGGGGTGACCAGGGAGCGATGTAGGGAAGATAAGTACATAAAAAGGAGGGTTGAGACTTTAGGTGAGGTGTGTACGAAGAGGCTCAACATTCTAATATGGATGTGTTTATTGTCTAAAACACACAGCAGCAGCATTCAGCATTGAGTACTAGAGCTGGGCGTTTTTGACCCCCCAAAAAATCTGTGATTTAAAAGAAAAAATTGATTCACGATTCAAATCGAGTTTTTTTTTCCTGACGGACACCGCACTGGTCCTAAGTTTTTAGGCGAGGCCCCTGCTTCGGCCTAGTCTGCCTTGATCCTGGGGAAAGGCTGCAGACTAGACCGAAGCCGCGGTCTCGCCTAAAATATCCTGCCCGCAGCTCGCCGTGATCCTGGGAAAAGGCTGCGAGCGGCGTCTTGCCTTGCGGCCTTTTCCCAGGATCGAAGCGAACTGCGGGCAGGATTTTTTAGGCGAGGCCGCGGCTTTGGCCTAGTCAGCGGAGCGCCGGTCCTATGGGAAAAAAAATCGATTTGCCCTCGCTACAAATTCAAGATTCAAATCGATTTTTTCCCCAGTCCTATAAAGTACATACAAATATAGTAAACATGTAAAAAGCATGTTGCAAACCATAAACATGTAAATATCGACTTTTAATGGCATTGTTAAAAAGGTGATCCTCCAAGAGATGGAATCTTTAAAACCAGAGATTTGGCCCTGAAAGTAAAACATGATGTATCTGTATATCCCCAACGCGTTTCATGGCATAATGCCACTCTTCAGGGGCGATTGTGTGATAAATTGGATCTGCAAAAAGACCCGGGCATATCACATAAAGTCTAAACATAAAAACCCAAAAATGGGAAACGTGACGTGGTGATGAAGAAATCGATCTCCTAGATTACTTATTGGCATCATGTGAGGGAATGTAATCTGGAGCACATGGACTGGTATAATTGTCTGTGCCCAGAGCTGAGGTGGGGCCCGTGGAAAGACAGAGATGACGGGTGTGATTTAATAACACACAACACGTCTTTCTGCAGCTTCTACATTGAAATCTATTGTGTTTAATAAAGTCCCTGACCCTTTCCAAAAACGCAGAGGCACAAAAATGCATTGATGTGAACGTGTTCCATAGGAACCCATGTTATAAAATGTCCTGCGTTTCTTCAAAAAGCATGAAAAAACGCATTGGTATGAATTAGAGGTCGACTGATATGGGTTTTTCTCTGGCCGATGCCGATATTTAGAAATCGGGGCGGCCGATGGCCGATATATGATGCCGATATTTTAGGCCGATTTTTTTTTTTTGTGGCACTGGATGCCACTAATTGGCACTGGAAGATGGCACCAGCAGAAGGCACTGATTGGCAGGTGGCACTTATTGGCACTGGCAGGTTGCACTGGATGGCACTAAAAGATGGTACTAGCAGATGGCACTGATTGGCAGGTGGCACTAATTGACACTGGCAGGTGGCACTGATTAGCAGATGGCACTGGTTGGCACTGGCAGATGGCCCCGATTGGCACTAACAGGTGACACTGGCAAGTGGCACTGGTTGGCACTGACTGGCAGGTGGCACTAATTGGCACTGGATGGCAATAGTTAGCACTGGCAGATGGCACTGGTTGGCATTGGCAGGTGGCACTGATGGCTTTAGTTGGCACTGGCAGGTGGCACTGGATGGAAGGTGGCACTGGTATTGGCACTGGATGGTGGCACTGGTATTGGCACTGGATGGTGGCACTGGTATTGGCACTGGATAGAAGGTGGCACTAATTGGCACTGGATAGAAGGTGGCACTGGATAGAAGTGGCACTGGTATTGGCACTGGATGGCACTGGATAGAAGGTGGCACCAATTGGCACTGGATTGTGGCACTAATATTGGTACAGGATGGTGGCACTGGTATTGGCACTGGATAGAAGGTGGCACTGGTATTGGCACTGGATGTGGCACTGGATAGAAGGTGACACTGGTATTGGCACTGGCAGGGGGCACTGGTGCAAAAAAAATATAGTGTCACCACCCTCAGTACAACAGACTCCCTCTCCCTTCAGGATAGACACCCACCCCCCTCCTCAGTACAGACCCCCCCCCCACCCCCACCGTAGTACAGACACCAGAGAGCGGTGTCTGTCCCACGAGCGCGGGCCCCTCCTCCTTTGTGGGTGTAAACAGAGAGGAGGGCCGCCGCGCTGGGTGTACCAAGATGGCTGCGGCTCCGGAGCTAGGCCGAAGCCGCGGCCTTTCCTGATGCTGTGACCGCGGCGGCAATCCGCTAGTGGCCATGTTAAATATCGGCCAAATTTGGAGAAAAATCGGCCGATGCCGATTTCTCCTAAACGGCCAAATATCGGCCAATATATCAGCCGACCGATATATCGGTCGACCTCTAGTATAAATGGAGTCTAAAGCTGGATACACACCATACAACTTTTATTGTTCAATTTCCTTTAGATTTCCCTTCACCTATGTAGTGCAAGGACTGGCCTGATTCCATACACATGGCAAGTCTTTAGGTGTGAACTCGTTCTATATGGTTTTGGTACAGAAAATTGTATAGTGTGTATAGAGCGTTCCACCCATCACACGTCTACAGAACTCCACCTGGGCATGAGATGGAAGACGTGCAAAAACCTGCAATAGATCCAGTAATACAGGAAGGTAAAGTCATAGAAATCTTCTCCTTTCCTGGAAATCTGGGCTTGTCCCTCCACACGGGATGAAATGAAATTCTCCTTTATCTGGGGGAGGAACAATAATCATAATGTACTCCGATCTGCTGCACTCGATACTTAGACAGTGATAGCCGATCATCCATGGAGGTAAGTGCAGGGTGACTGGGGGGGATTGTGAAGTCTTCATTTTTTTGTCAGAACTTAATCTGGATACACACTATACAATTTTCTGTAGGTTTCTTCCTTCAGATTTACCAAAACCATATAATACGAGGTCACACCTAAAGACTTTAAATTTGTATGTGTAGCACTACCCCCGAAGGGGCTGCTGGTTTGATTTGGGTGACATGTTACCTCTATTTTCTCCGCCGTCTAGGGTACTGGAAGAGAGCTGTAAGAGAGTCAATGTCCACACTGTAGGTGTCATTTTCTGTGCTTTATTACCCAACAGGGTAAAAATAGTAAAAGTAGTAGTAGGTGAGGTAATAGAAGAAGTGGTGGATAATGGATTCAGGCGTATAACAAGGTTTTGGAAGCCCTTTTGCTTCCAACGACAACTTGCGTAGCCACTCTAGCCAGAGTGGGTATAGTGCCTCTGGATAGGCCGCTCTCACCGGACTAGCAGCCAGAGTGTCACTCGGAACTTTAGCAAAGTCTCTGCCACAGACCTCCCCAAAGGTGGAGATGTTCTCGGTCCAAAATCCTTCTCAACACTGGATTAAGCACCTGGACCTCAGTGTTTAGCAATCTCGGTACTGATAGGCGACCATCGTCCAGCCTCTCAGAAATGAAGTGTCCTTTGATGAAGCAGTAGGCCTCTCTTGAGATACCAGCCTCATGCTCTGTATTCCCCCAGACAGGTTCTCCATCAGTCAGCTTCCTCCCTCAGGACGGACAGTACAGGACAACTCTGCAGTCGCAGACTCAGTCTACACACTGAGCCTGCCAGGTAGATTCTTTGCTCTGGATCAACGTGTTCCCGGAGCCAGGAACACTGAAACGCACACACCCCGGCCATGAAGGCCACACACGGGGTGGTGGGACGACTGCCTAGGCAGATGGCAGCGAAGACGACCCCGATCTTCCGGAGTCCGCCCCCTAAATACCCCTCCCCAGCATGCACAGCGAGGCTTGCACAGGTAGGGGGAAAAACAGACAGCACCCTCAGTGCACCCAGTAACCAACCTGAATAAAAATAAAAAAACTTTTTCTGCTGTCAGGTTTATATTGTAATTTACAATATGTACAGAGGGGAACAGAGGTGTGGGGGAGGAAGTTACAGAGGGGGGGTACAGAAAGAACAGATATTGGGGGAGGGGTCCAGAGGGGGAACACAGATGTGTGTGGGGGGGGGGGGAGTGGTGGGATCAGAGGGGAACAGAGGTGCGGGGGGGGGGGGTTACAGAGATAAACAGAGGTGCGAGAGGAAGGGGTACAGACATAAACAGAGGTGTGGGGGGGTACAGAGATAAACAGAGGTGCGGGGAGGGTACAGAGGTGCAGGGAGGGTACAGTGGTGCGGGGAGGGTACAGTGGTGCGGGGAGGGTACAGAGGTACGGGGAGGGTACAGAGGTACAGGGAGGGTACCGAGGTGCGGGGAGGGTACAGAGGTATGAGGAGGGTACAGAGGTATGAGGAGGTTACAGAGGTGCGGGGAGGGTACAGAGGTATGAGGAGGGTACAGAGGTGCGGGGAGGGTACAGAGGTATGAGGAGGGTACAGAGGTGCGGGGAGGGTACAGAGGTCACATCAGTCCCTGCCCTCAAGGAGCTTACAATCTAAAGTCCCTAACTCGCATTCATACATACACATGGTAAGGGCAACAATTTAGACAGGAGCCAACTGGATTGATTGATGTAAGTATGGAGTGAATGGTGCGTGAGTGTGCTAATGTACAGAGAGGAAGAGGTGGAGCTCTAACAGGAAAAGGTGGAGCCTAAAGTGGAAGGGTGTGGTTTACAGATGATAGGGCGTGTCTTAAACAGGAAGGGGTGGGTCATATTTAAATTAGGGGGCGCATGAGTTTAGTCAGGCCTAGGGCAGCACAAAACCTAAATACACCTCTGCCTGTCGGTCTGGGGTGAAACTAACTCCCCAGACAACGACAGTGTCCACACACAGTACAGCCAAAGCTGGACCAGAAGCCATAAATTTAGCAAAATAAACACAGTTAGAGGCAACTAACTCTCTGACCACCCTCCAAATTTAAAACAGAGCCGGCTATAAAAGTAGCCAGGCGCTACACCTATATGTAGCACGGCATGGGTAACCATGTGACGTCTGGTAACATTTGCATGTTTTGGTAGACATTTACTTAAAACGGTGGTTCACCCATAAAAACGACTTTCCCCTATTACACTGCCCCCCCCGCATTACAATACGATTATGCCCTTAATTTTTTTTTTGCTGCTGTACATACCTGGGTACAGCTATTCACCCGTGTCCTCCGGGTTGCGAGTCCCGCGGGAGTGGGCGTTCCTAACATGGCGGTGATTGACGTTTTGACTAAAAAATGAGCTCCCCCCCGTCGCGTAAGCCGCGTCACGACTGGCGAAAGGAGCCGAACGGCGAGGCGCAGTATAGCGCCGACTCGCCGTTCGGCTCCTTCCGCCAATCATGACGCTGCTTACGTGACGGGGGGAGCTCGTTTTTTAGTCAAAACGTCAATCACCGCCATGTTAGGAACGCCCACTCCCGCGGGACTCGCAACCCGGAGGACATGGGTGAATAGCTGTACCCAGGTATGTACAGCAGCAATAAAAAAAATAAAGGCATAATCGTATTGTAATGCGGGGGGGCAGTGTAATAGGGGAAAGTCGTTTTTATGGGTGAACCACCGCTTTAAAGCCCTCAAACAATTCCTCTGATAGGGGAGGCCCTGTAGAATAAAATGGTGGCTGCTGCAATTTTTTTAAATCTTGCAAAACTGCTTATCACAGTAACATTTTCAAGGAAAAAATACACAAAAATTATTGGGTAGATTCAGGTACGGGCGCGCAATTTTAAGACGGCGTAGCCTAGCGTGTTTACACTACGCCGCCTTAAGTAAGAGAGGCAAGTACATGATTCTCAAGGCACTTACCTCCTTACTTAGGGCGGTGTAGTGTAAACGCGGCGGGCGTAAGGGCGCCTAATTCAAATGGGTTGGAGGGGGGTGTGTTTAATGGTAATGAGGCTTGACCTCACGTTTTTGACGTTTTTTGGCTACTGTGCATGCGCCGGGTGCCTACATTTCCCAGTGCACATTGCGGCTAAGTACGCCGTACGGGCCTATTGATTTCGACGTTGACGTAAACGGCGTAAATCCTGATTCGCGGACGACTTACGCAAACGACGTAAACATTTTGAATTTCGCGGCGGGAACGGCGGCCATACTTGACATTACTATTCCACTAGAGCCTAGCTCTAACTTTACGCGGCCTATCTCTTACGTAAACGGCGTAAAAGTACTGCGTCAGCCTGGCGTACGTTCGTGAATCGGCGTATCCCCCTCATTTACATATTCTACGCCGACCGCAATGGAAGCGCCACCTAGCGGCCATCCAAAATATTGCAATCTAAGATAGGACTGTGCAAGCCGTCGTATCTTAGATATGTTTAAGCGTATCTCTGTTTGAGCATACGCTTAAACTTAGGTCGGCGTAGATTCTGAGTTAGGTCGACTTATTTACTGATAAGCCGGCCTAACTCTTTGTGAATCTACCTATGTATTTTTAGTGAACAGAAACACAATATAATATTCAATATTTCTGTAAAAGAGAACAGACGCTAATGAAATGACAGAAGACGTCAGTACCCAGAATTGTCCACAGACACTTTGACCACCATTACAGGTCATCAATTTACATTTCTCCTGAATGACGGCCCTAAAATCATTCTTCTCACTGTGATAGTTTTCTTTCCTTTTCAATGTTTGTGCGAAACATAACTTGTTATATTGAATGATTCCATAGACTGCAGTTTTTGGTTATATATTTATTTCTACTCATTGGTTCTTTCCAGATGATGTGATTATTTTAACCACATACTGCCCAAGTATGTCTATGGATGTCTATGAGCTGAAGTTTTTATACCGGGGTGAAGTCTGCAGCTACCGGCATTATCCTGGTATCAAAATGTATAGCTGGCGATATTCTCTTAAAGTGGGAGTTCACCCATAAAACAATTTTTCCCCTTAGATGGATGTTAGATGGATGCTCGTTTTGTCTAGGGGAATCGGCTAGTTGTTTTAAAATATGAGCTGTACTTACCGTTTTCGAGATGCATCTTCTCCGTCGCTTCCGGGTATGGGTCTTCGGGACTGGGCGTTGCTTCTTGATTGACAGTCTTCCGAGAGGCTTCCGACGGTCGCATCCATCGCGTCACTAGTAGCCGAAAGAAGCCGAACGTCGGTGCGGCTCTATACTGCGCCTGCGCACCGACGTTCGGCTTCTTTCGGAAAATCATGACGCGATGGATGCGACCGTCGGAAGCATCTCGGAAGACTGTCAATCAAAATAGGAACGCCCAGTCCCGCAGCCCATACCCGGAAGCGGCGGAGAAGATGCATCTCGTAAACGGTAAGTACAGCTCATATTTTAAAACAACTAGCCGATTCCCCTAGACAAAACGAGCATCCATCTAAGGGGAAAACGTGTTATGTACGGGTGAACCCCCGCTTTAAGCAGAAGTGATTTGAGTAACTGAACAGCCATCGAATCACTTCTGCGGGAGGTGGAAGGGGGGTCTCCCCGTCACCTTTCCTGGGCTCTCCTGTCTGATCACAAAGCCCGGGAGTGCTGCGTCTGGCGGCAACATCTGCACTAAACAGAGAGAGTTGTTCTTTCCTCTCTTTGACCCCAGAAACTGGAAGTGACAAGGATTTTGTCACGTGTCACCAGTTTTGGCTTTTTGTTTACCTGGCCCGTAAGCAGACGATCAGACCGATCTGTATGTGATTGGCTGCACTGGAGGCCAAAGGAAACACCTGGGATCTAATAGAGTCCATAAAGAGCAACTGTCAACTGGCTGTTCACCCATTTGGCGAACAATTTGGGGTGTTTGCGGCAAATTCAAAAAGCCGCGGAACACCCTTTAAAGGTCTATGGGAGAAATCCAAAGTGCTAATTTTAAAGGTTAATATGCAAGTTATTGTCAAAAAAAGTGTTTGGGGACCCGGGTCCTGCCCCAGGGGACATGTATCAATCCAAAAAAAAGTTTTAAAAACTGCATTTTTTTCGTGAGCAGTGATTTTAATAATGCTTAAAGTGAAACAATAAAAGCCCCCCACCCGCAGACCACCACAACTACCGGGCAAGGGTTGTGGGGATGAGGCCCTTGTTCTCATCAACATGGGGACATCCTCCCCATGTTGAGGGCATGTGGCCTGGTATGGTTAAGGAGGGGGGGCTCTTTCGCCCCCCCTCTTTTCCTGCGGCCTGCCAGGTTGCGTGCTCAGATAAGGGTCTGGTATGGATTTTTGGGGGACCCCATGCCATTTTTTTCTGGTGCAGGGTTCTCCTTAATATCCATACCAGACCTGAAGGGCCTGATATGGAATTTGGGGGGACCCCCACATTTTTTTTTGGTTCGGGGGTTCCCCTTAATATTCATACCAGACCCAAAGGGCCTGGTAATGGACGGGGGGGGGCCTGCTGTTTTTTTCAATGACTTTGATCTGTATTGCCAGTGTTCTGCCAAATAAGTTTTCCCCTGGTGGATAAGGACCCTGTGCAGGCGCGGCACTTGCCCAGTAAGAACTCAACTGACCCTCCGAAAATAGCCGAAGATGTAGAGCTGAGCTCTACACTGCGTCTGCGCACTGAGTATGACACATGATGCACTCTCCCAATGCTAGTGCTACTGTGCAGTAAAGTACACATCTTAGCGGGGCACATTGCAAAAGCCGCCCATCAACAGTGCAAAAGCCGTCCTTCATTTGTTTTAACACGCCCTGCTAAGACGTGTACTTTATTGCAAAAATCACATCCGCCCCTTTTCAGAGTAGCACTAGCATCGGCAGTGTTCGGCATGTGTCATAGTCAGTGCGCAGGCGCCATGTAGAGCTGTCAGCTCTACATGTTCGGCTATTTTCGGAGGCTCAGTTGAGTACGTATTGCGCAACTGCTGCGCCTGCGCAGTACAGGGGGTCCTTATCCGCTGGGGGACCTTTTTCGGCAGGACACCAGGACCCCGACAATTCATGAATAGCCGCAAGTAGTTTTAAATGACTTTTTTTCTTTTAGAAATTACATTTTGTGCAGTGACAGTTCTAAACACAGAAACATGCGCTACTTTACAGGCATACTATACACACCCCCCAGGTATGAAATTTAAAGGAATATTTCACTTTTATTGTTTTACTTTAAGCATTATTAAAATCACTGCTCCCAGGAAAAACAACCGTTGGGGCAGGACCCGGGTCCCCAAACACTTTTTATGACAATAACTTGCATATTAACCTTTAAAATGAGCACTTCGTGTCCCATAGACTTTAACAGTGTTTGCGCGTTCGAACAAATTTTTTTCCTGTTCGCATGTTCTGGTGCGAACCGAACCAGGGGGTGTTCGGCTCATCCCTAGTCACAGGGAATGTTGTTCTTCCCTTGTGATAGCAAAAACATTAACACAAAAAATTTGAGAAAAGTAAATAATATTATATATATATATATATATATATATATATATATATATATTTTTTTTTTAAGCACCCCATCCTCTGTGCTTATGTGCAAATGCATACATAAGTCCCGTATGTAAATGGTGATCACATCACACATGTGAGGTATCGTCACAAATGTCAGCATGAGAACAATAATTCCAGAACCAGATCTCCTCTGTAACGCTTCACTGGTAACCTGTAAAGGTGTTTAAATCGCTGCCTATGGAAAATTACCATAAAGGAGAAAGTACAGAGAAAGGACTGCAGTTTGGCGCCAATCCAAGGGCGTCTGCAATTTTATAGTGTGACATCTTCAGCATCTGATTACTCAGCATAACTCGGCATCTCTTATATTTTACAAAAAATTGGGTAACATGTTGTGTTTGTGTGCAACAACAATCATTAATATGTATTTAAAAAAAATGCTATGCAAATACTGTGCAACATAAAACATGTAAACGCCCATCATTTTATTTTATAGGGTCTTTGCTAAAATATATATAGTGTTTGTGTGTGTGTGGGGGGGGGGGGGGGGGCTCTAAGTAATTTTCTACCAAAAAAATTTAATTATATTATATATATATATATATATATATATATATATATATATATATATATATATATATATATAACACACACACATAAACTTTTTCATATAAAAATACCTTCACTGGACAGCAGGGCTGGACTGGGACAACAATTTGGCCCTGGACTTCATCCAGACTGGCCCACTTTGACATGTCTCTCCCATGGCGACCGGACAACTCCCACACCCCCCCCCCCCCCCCGGCCACCCAAGCCCCCTCTTCCCCTTCACTAGCCGTTCTACTTTATTAAAGTAGAATGGCCGGTACTGGTACTCTTATAGGCAGTACCAGTGGGGAAGCTAGACATTATTTCACCCGGGGATAAGAATCAGTTTGGAGCCCCCCCCCTTATGGGACAAGATTAGGCAGAAGTGAGAAACTCCCAGGCCATAGCTGTTGAGTCAGCTGTCTGTCCCCTCCCCCATGCTCCTCTGTCGTCCCCCCTGCTCCTCTGGTCCTTCCTCTGCATCTTTGTTCCCCCCAGGTGAGCGCTGCGGGAAGGGAGAGGAGGTGAGTGCTGTTGGAAGGGAGAGACAGAGGAGCGGAGGGGGGCGGCGGTCCGCTGTCACTAAAGCCGGCCCACTGAGCCATCGGCCCACCGGGAAACTCCCTGTAGTCCCAATGGCCAGTCCATTCTTGCTGGACAGTGGAAGGAGAAGCAGCAGTGATGAGCCCATCTCTCTGTCACTCTGCTCTCTCCTCCAATCAGCATGCCCTTTGTCAGCACATTAACAGATTGGCTACGTCTGCAGGAGGATAATACCAGGTCAGAATCAGGTACTTGCACTGGTATAAAGAAATACATTTAATAACATATGATTTTTAGTTTTGGAAATACCATTATGAAAAAATAAAGTTTCACAAAGATTTAAGTCTGCAGCAGGAAATTAATCCTCAGACATTTTACATGTGGGGGATCTGGACAACATAATAACCATTAGTCACAATGTATCTTGGTTTCTAGGTGTTCCGTGACATGACTGGGATTCAGATGTAGAAGAACTAAGACTGAGAAAAAAAGATGGCGGAGAGCTCGAAAACAGCCATTGAAGGTAAGAGTCATTTGTCCCGGTAATCAGATCAGTAAATGTTTGTCTTTTATTTATATGATATGTTTTAGGAAAATATGACAAAGTTTTTTGGAGCATCAAATACTGAATACATCTATTCATCCATTTATTAACTTGTTAAATATTTCCTGCAAAGTAATCTATATTTTTGCTATATGTGTATGTATGTATATGTATATGTATATATATATATATATATATATTAATATTAGTTTTCAAAGATTATATCTATATGGCTGTAATACAGTGGTGTAGCGTGAGGGGGGCAGAGGGGACACTGGCCCCCCCGGTGCAACATCTAGGGGGTGCCAGTGTCACTCTGTCCTAATCCTTATTAGTTATACTGACTGTGTCACTCACTCTCTGCACTTCTGCCGCCATGTTCAGGTTCATCGATGGGCAGTGGGCACCCTGTGATTGGCTGAATGGAATCATGTGCGGTGGCGGGGCTGGCCTGTGTGCAATCGTGGGCAGTGCATACACAAATGGCTCCTGGAGTCTTACCTCGCTGAGTCGCCATCTTCTCCTCCTCTGTTCTGGACCGGATCTCCAATTTCCTCAGCGTTGTGGCAGCCAGTCTGTCTGCCAGAGCAGATGGAAGATAAAAAAAGCAGGTGATAGTTGAGGGCAGATTGAACTGATACTTGAGGTACAAAAGATACTGAGTGGGCTCCAGGTGGCTTTTTTCTATATTCAGCAGCCATCCAAAATTTGAGGAGCATTAAAAAAGACCTGAGCTCTGTGCACCAGCAGATGCCTTCTGTCTTGGGACAGTAGGAGAAGGTCATCCAAGTAATGATGCAGGCATATGCCCCTTGTTCTGATAAAGACTATAACAGCCAATAAGACTTTAAGCAACACGCAAGGTGATGTTAAAAGCCGAATGGTAGACAAGTGAGCTAGAGATGGTCTTGACCTATAGCGAACTGAAGGAACTTGCAGAAGTCTTCTACAATGGGCACATAAAAGTAACAACTTTAGGTCTATAGAAATGAACCAGTCACCTGGCTGGACCCCCTATGAATTGGGTACCTTGTCTCAATCTTGACATCTCCTCTTTGATGACAATTGTTTTAGGTGAGTGAGGTGGTCTATAACAGGCCTCCACAAGCTGTTGTTCTTCATGGCCATAAAGAGGGTGAGTACATGCCCTGAAATCTCTCATATTCTGGAACTGGCACAGCAGTACTTTTTTAACACGTTACTTTACATAATAAAAGAGTATATGCTTCTTTTCCTTGGAGTGAGGAAGATCCGTGGAAACAAATCTAAGATGAGGAGGACTTCTGAAGGATCATGCATGTCCTGAAGAGTCTGCTTTGACAATCCAATAGTCAGAGAGTGAGGCCTAAACTCAGTAGCTTCTTGGACTACCCGAGGTCGGGTTTTTAGCAGACTTCTGAAGGAATGTCTGGCCTTTTCAACAGCTCTTCCTAAAATCCCAACCTGGTCTGTAAAAGTGTGGGACCCTCGCACACTTCGAACTTTGTCTTCTAGACTGTATCCTCTTCCGGCCTAACAGGTGCTGGTCCTGCTGCAAAAACACCGACTTGCCACTTGTGGCTCCGGCTATGGTGCTATCCAGCTTGTTACCAAAAGATGAAGCTCCCTTAAAAGGGATCTTACACCACGCCTGATAGAGGCGGAATCAGCAAGCCAAGCCATAGTGCTTGCTTTGCAGTAACTGACGAATGCATTACTCGCACCACTATGTGGATGATGTTAATTGAAACCTCATAATGGAAAACCAAGGCCTGCTCCGGCTCATGAATTACAGAGTTTCTGTCCGTTTCATCTGAAAACGCTCCTAAATACTGTGTCCACATTCTCCTTCCATATTTTCATTGCTTTAAACATGGCCGCGAGAGCCAAGGCCGACTTACAGGCTATTCACTGCATCCTCCAAAGAAAGAGTGACATACCTTAGCCTCATCAAGGCCTCAACTAAAGAAGCAGCATTTAGATGCTTCACATCCTGATCCCTGAATGGATAGAGCTTGGCTATCTTGCTCAGAAGGGAGGTCTATCTCACGACCTTGATCCACTCATCCAAAATGATGTCCCTTAGTTCCGTGAGGAATGTGAAATTAGAACGCTCTCTAGAGGTGCTTAAAAAAACTTCCTTTTACTTTGCAGGAGAGTCTACAGGCTTTACCCATTTTAATGTCCTCCTAACAGCCTTGACCAAAGGTGTCACAAGGGCAAAATAAATCTCATTTACCTCTGCCTCACTGTCTTAGGTCTTCATAG
This sequence comes from Rana temporaria, assembly GCF_905171775.1. Taxonomy (NCBI): domain Eukaryota; kingdom Metazoa; phylum Chordata; class Amphibia; order Anura; family Ranidae; genus Rana; species Rana temporaria. The sequence goes on from NC_053501.1 coordinate 115,889,835, forward strand.
ATGGCTTGGTTGAGATTTTTCCAGTTCTTCCTGGCTGTCCTTAGAGAACACACCATAATGGCTGTCAGACCTTGCGTCTTTTTTTTCCCCCACCATAATGACGCCACCGCTGCCCATAGCACGCATGCACTGAGTCCCTGGGCAGGAGTAACCAGTGGACGCCAGGCCAGAAGAGAAAGCGGCAGCTTGGAATGCAGATGCGCTCCAGCCACTATAGGCTAAAAAGTACTAGAGACAGGAAAAACATACAATACACACCGAACTGCTGCCATGGAAAATATGAAAAGAATACATCACCATGCACGCCACCCACCATGACCACGCCAGGAAGACGCTGCTGCACATGTTCATGGCATTCATGGCCATCAGCTTATAGCTGGGCTATCCGGCCAGACTGCTGCTTGCCTGCCATGGCCGGCTTTAGCAATTTCTCACCCCCAGTGCTCATTTCCCCAATTGTAGAGGATTCATCCAGTGAAATAAAAATCCATGCTGGACATTAATTTACATAATTTCTAAAATGTATTTCTGTGTTTTTTCTAGAGGAGATTAAGAAGCTGCACCACCAGCTGTCTGAGTATGATGATCCATCACTAAGAAAGATATACGAGTATTGCAAAGATGATCTTTCCTACATCCTGGAGAACCTAGGCCCTCATACTGTCCTGGTAGAACTAGAATCTCGGAAAGTTTTAAAAACAGATGTAAGAAAAATATATTTCCAAATGACCTACAGAAAATTATGAGTAAAGGGAAACTCTGAATAAATAGCTGTAAACATGGACTACCTTGGTCCTTTATAATTATGAACCTTATCACTCCATACTGATCATAAACAACCAGACATATAAGTCCTTCCAATAAACATTACCACATCAAAACTTTATTACACTACTAAAACCATTTACATAACTGCTTCCACCAGAATGTAACTAAACACAGATGGATTGAATAACTAAAGGCTCATTTAGGCTGGGTTCATACTGATACGACAGACACTTCGACTTTGGGAGCTCACCGCTCTCCCGGGGACCACGTGTTCTATAACTTATAAAGACATGTGGTGGGGGCATCCAGTGATGTCATATGGAGGCCCCATCCTCTTATGACATCATCACCCAGGGCATGATAGGGGAATTAACGTCATAAGGGGATGGGGCCTCCATATGATGTCACCGGATGGCCCAGCTCCATGTCTTTATAAGTCATAGCACACGGTGGACCTGGCATTACACTGGGAGAGTGTTTTCAGGCAACATTGGATGAACAGAGGGAGAAGACAGCTGAGAGAGGAGACCCTGCAAGGGCAAAATAAAGCAGCCCAAGGGAGAAGAGCTGGAGAGGGCTAGAAACCCCAAAGCACCAACCCCCCCCCCCATGTTGAGGGCATGTGGCCTAGCATGGTTAAGGAGGGGGGGTGCTTGCTCATCTCTACCCCCTTTCCTGACCTTCCAGGCTGCAAGCTCGGATAAGGGGCTGGCATGGATTTTGGATGGACTCCACGCCATTTTTTCTGCGTGGGGGGTTCCCCTTAAATTCCATGCCAGATCAAAGGGTCTGGTATGATCTTGGAGGGGGAACCCATGCCTTTTTTTTATTTGATGTGGAGTTTACCTCAAAGATTCATACCAGACACAAAGGGCCTGGCATTGTTGGTATCAAAGTCGGATCCCCGTTCATTGAAGTCGGATGGATGTCGGACAAGCCGCGGGTCAAAGTCGGATCCACAGTCATATGACTGTCATGTCTTACCTGTATGAACCCAGCCTTACACTTGCTTCGACTTTAACACACATTAACCACCTCAATACTGGGCACTTTCACCCCCTTCCTGCCCAGGCCAATTTTCAGCTTTGAATGATAATTACTCAGCCATGCAACACTGTACCCATATGACATTTATTTTCTATTTTTTTCACACAAAAAACTTTCTTTTGGTGGTATTTAATTAATACAGGGGGTTTTATTTTTTGCACTACAAATGAAGAAATAGAAACTTTTGAAAGAGTTCAGTCGTGTGTCAGCGGTACCCAGGATAACTTCCTTGTAACAAGATGTTCTTTTCTGAATGGAATGTTCAAAAAACCCAGAATCATTTTATGTATTTATCCCAAGAAAATGAAGTTACATTTTAACAGCAGGTATGAAACAATAATAATATATATTTTCCAGAAATACGAGTCAATGGAAAAAGACCCGTCTTCCTTCTCTCACACCTTATTACAAGATATTGAGAATGTGGGAAAAAAAGCTGTGATTGGGCTCTGGGAATGTCTCTATACTCTGAAGAAAGATCATCCTCATCCTAATTTATTGGCGGTTCTGGATGAGATCACACAGACAGGTAAGAGGACTTTGTGTTTTCAGTCACTGTGATAAAATAATGATTGACACCAATTATCCCAAAATAATGATCGACGCTGGACATGTGCAATACATTTTATTCCTAATACACTTGTTGACTAAATTTGACAAATCCATTAATTCGGGAATATTCAAATTCACGAAAACCTGTTTAACAAATTTTTCAGAGAATTCAAAAGAACGAAAATCTGAAATTTGAAAATCCGAAAATTTGAAAGAACGAAAATCTAATGCCACGTACACACGATCATTTTTCGGCATGAAAAAAATATTTTTTTTAAAAAAATGTCATTTTAAATGATCGTGTGTGGGCTTCACATCATTTTTCAGGTTCTGAAAAACGACAAAAAAAATTCGAACATGCTGCATTTTTTAATGTCGTTTTAAACAATGTAGTTTTTTGGGGTTGTAAAAAATTATCGTGTGTGGGCTAAAACGATGTTAAAAACCTGCGCATGCTCAGAAGCAAGTTATGAGACGGGAGCGCTCGTTCTTGCAATAACTACCGTTCATAATGGAGTAAGCACATTCATCAGGCTGTAACAGACAAAACAGCACGAATTGTCTTACTAACACGGAATCAGCTAAAGCAGCCCAAAGGCGAATGGAACTTCCCCTTTATAGTGCCGTCGTACGTGTTGTACGTCACCGCGCTTTGCTAGATAATTTTTTTAAAACGATGGTGTGTGGGCAACGTCGTTTTAATGATGAAGTTGGTAAAACTTATAGCCAGATTCAGAGAGATCTGCGTATCTTTTGGCCGGCGTAGCGCATCCCATTTGCACTACGCCGACGTAACATAGCGAGGCAAGGCCAGTATTCACAAAGCACTTGCGCCGTAAGTTCCATCGGTGTAGCGAAAATGGGCCGGCGTAACCGCCTAATTCAAAGTAGGCAGGTATTGGGCGTGCTACATTTAAATTAACCATGACCCCATGTAAATGAAGGGCCGTTCTTACAGCGCATTCGCGCGCATGCTCAGAATCACGTCGCAAATACTCCCTACAATACGACGGCTCAATGCGTAAGACGTGAACCTAACTTACGCCCAGCCCCATTCACGTACGACTTACGTAAACGACATAAAATCCGAAGGTACTTCCGACATCCATACCTTTGCATGGGCTGCGCCATCTTTTTGGTGGTTTATCTTTACACCGGAAAAACGCCTTACGTAAAGGGCGTAGCTTCCTGCGAAGTCTCTGAATCTGGCCCATAGTTTTTTCCACATGTTGAAAAACAATGTTTTTTTTTCATGCTGAAAAATGATCGTGTGCATAAGATTTGAAAATCTGAAATTTCAAAATTCCAAAATCCAAAAGAACGAAAATCTGAAAATTTTGAAAATAAGAATGAAAATCCAAAAATAAGAATGAAGGGCCAGATTCACGTAGCCCGGGCGCAGCGTAACGTAACCGATTTAGGTTACACCGCCGCAAATTTTCTGTCTAAGTGCCCGATCCACAAAGCACTTACCTGGAAATTTGCGGCGGTGTATCCTAAATCTGTCTGGCGCAAGGCGGGCCAATTCAAATGGGGCGGGTACCATTTAAATTAGGCGCGCTCCCGCCGGACGTACTGCGCATGCTCCCGACGCAAATTTCCCGACGTGCTTTGCGCGGAATTACGACGCGCCAACGTTTTGTGAATCGCGACGTGAAAAAAAGACTTGCGCCGGGAAAAATTTTTTTTAAAAAAAATTCAAAAGCGACACGGGAAAGACGGGTATACTTTTACATGGTGTAGTATGTTTACACTTTGTAAAAGGTGCCCTATCTTTGCGACGGCAAACTAACACTTGCGGCGACGTAACAACGGGAAAAAGTTTCATGGAGCGCCGTAACTGCTAATTTGCATACCCGACGCTGGTTTACGACGCGAACTCCCCCCAGCAGCGGCCGCGGTACTGCATCCTAAGATCCGACAGTGTAAAACTATTACACCTGTCGGATCTTAGGGATATCTATGCGTAACTGATTCTATGAATCAGTCGCATAGATAGAAACAGGGATACGACGGCGTATCAGCAGATACGCCGTCGTATCCCTTTTGTGAATCTGGCCCGAAAATCCCACAATTAGAAAACCCGGAAATTTAAAAATGCTAAATAATAACTAGCTAATAGTAACTATTACTAACTATTCAATTTCTAGGTATTGGAATTTCCTTTCAAATATGGCTCTTAGTGAACGTAACGAATACGAATTTATCCGAAGTTATACATTATCCAAAATAACAAATGCTGCATCCAAACAAATGGAATGGAACGACCTAATAATAATAATAAAAACTTTTCACAAATGGCTTTAATGCTGAGCCACAAGAAAGGAAAACTCCTAGTGTGAAAAATGGAGTAAAGGTCTACACTCACTAGACAATGTTGACCCCCTGTCTTATGAAAAGTAAGATCGGTCAAAGATTTGGTGGTCTCTGTGACCTCAAGATATCCTCCAACCAGTTCCCCAAAGATCCTCCTCACAAGGGCCAGAAGTTCCAGTATAGGATGTCAGTGGCAGAAAAGAAATAAATTGAGAACAGACTCCTTATAGCAGTGTTTCTCAATTCCAGTCCTCAGGCCCCCCCAACAGGTCAGGTTTTCAGGATTTCCATTATTTTGCACAGGTGATTTGATCAGTTTCACTGCCTTAGTAATCACCACAGCCTTTTCATCTGAGGGAAATCCTGAAAACCTGACCTGTTGGGAGGCCATGAGGAATGGAATTGAGAAACACTGCCTTATAGTGTGAAAAAGTTAGGGTAGCTTTATTAAAAGCCTCCATAGTAGGCTAAGCATACAAAAAAAGTAAAAAAAAAACTCCCATGCAAGGAACCGCACTATGCAGTGGAGGCAATAAAAGACAACGAGACACGCTCGGTGTCAGCATACGTTCCACCTGTGAATATCATACCGCAACCTGCATCCCAGCTTGATGCGTTTCATCATCAGCGTGACATCTTCCGAAGCTGGAGGTCATGCTGCACTAACCCAAAATATATCCTCCCCACTGTGTCTGAGACCCGCCCCTCTCCTCCATACATACAATAAATGGATATGCAAATCAAATGGCACTTCCTGAATATGCAAATGAATACCAAAGTAAGGATTGTATATACAGATCTATATACATAAAGGGAAGAGTAACAAAAAATATTAATACAAAAAAAATACATCCTTTGTATGCATATATATCTAAACAGGCTCCAGTGTAACCCATTACCTTACAGGCTATCTAGTGGTGGCAGGCGGTAATTCTACCTAATTATTATACACTGTGCCCAGGGATAGCTGTTACCAGTACACTCATTATGTGTGATATAACCAATTAAATAACAATAAAAAATGAACAAAAAAATATATAAAGGATGCAATGAACTGAAAAAACCCAGCGTCCTGAGTTACCCAGAGTTTTGTGGCTTCCATTAAAAGGGTATTTGATGTTCCCGCACGCTCCACTTCTGCTGTAAAAAGCCTCATGTTCATCAAACAGGGTATGAGAACTGGATGCAGAGGTTGCTTGGAACAATGAGGCCCTTGTGGCTGCTTTTTCTCATGGTCTCCTGGGTAGCATCAAATATGAGATAGCAGCCCAAAACATTCCCACTGAGCCGAAGAAGTTGATCACGTTTGCCGTTCTCATGAATCCAGGCTCCTAAAGAGAGATCTTCCTTTAACGAGCGCGTGCGGAAGCCTCCTGTACATTTGGCTCCGAGCTTTGTAGTCCCACCCTTGCCTCCCTCACCTCCCATACCTTCTGGTACTGAGTCTGCCAGTGAGGTAGAACCCATGCAGTTGTGCTTCACACGTCTCACTTCAGATGAGAGGGCCTTTAGGAGGAGGGAGAGATTGTGCCTTTATTGTGGCCAGGCAAGTCACTTTTTGAAGTCTTGTCCTACCCGCCTGGGAAATGCCCACACGTTGAGGTCCTTTAGGGGACAGACCTTAGGTGGTGTTGTTACATCCCCAGTTTTTCAGAAGGATAAGCCCCTGGTTCTGGTTACCCATTTTTGGTCTGAGTCGTCCATCGAGATACAGCCTTTAATTGACTCTGGGGCTGCAGGACTGTTCATAGATGGTGTCTTTAGGTCTAAGCACTCGATTCCACTGTAGCTTCATGCCACTCCACTTACCATTGAGGCTATTGATGGGAGACCTCTACAGCCTGCCTATTTTACTTATGAGACTGCTCCATTTATTGTGGCCATAGGGGCTCTTCACAATGAGATAATCCAATTTCAAGTCATTTCCTCACCTTATTTTCCAGGGGTTATTTGTTATCCTTTTGTTATCCTTAGTTACAGAGGCACAACGCCTCTTTTGATTGGCTTCGTGATGAGGTTCTTCCCTCTCGCTGAAATGCAGTAAGACATGTTTTCAGAAAGCTGCTAAGGTCTTGTGCACCTTTTTACTCTCCTCCTTGCCGGTTGTATGATTTGCATAATTGACCTTCAACCTGGTGCCATACCCCCTCGTGACCGCATTTACCCTTTGTCTGTCTTGGAGGACAAAGCCATGGAGGAGTATGTTGCCGACGCACTTTCTTGAGGATTCATCCGCAAATCCTCATCTCCTGCTGGTGCTGTTTTTCTTTGTGAAGCAGAAGAGTGGTGAACTGAGACCTTGTATTGATTATAGGGGGTCTCAATAATTTTACGATTAAGAATGCTTATCCGATTCTGTTGATTAAGGAGTTATTTGATTGTCTTAAGGGAGCAACGGTTTTCATGAAGCTTGATTTAAAACAGGCATACAATCTCATGAGGATCAAGGAGGGCGATGAATTGAAAACTGCATTTAATATCAGAACAGAGCATTACGAGTACCTTATAATGACGTTTGGCCTTTGCAACACTCCGGCAGTTTTTCAGTTATTCATCAGACATGCCCTCCAAGATTTGTTGCAGCTATGTGTGGTGGTTTATCTCGACGATATCCTCATATTTTCAAATTCCCTAGTGAGCCACCATACAGATGTCTGTCGTGTGCTTCAGAGGCTGAGAGAAAATAACCTGTATTGTAAATTGGAGAAGTGCGAGTTCCATCATGAACAGGTTAAAGTCCTGAGTTATGTAATTTCCACTGCTGGTTTTTCGATGGACCCAGAGAAATTTCAGCAGTTCTACAGTGGCCCCCGACCCGTGTTTGTCTGTGTGTCAGGAACATGTGCAGTTTTGTGAGCGTTATGTGTCATGCAGCAATGTAAACCAAGCCGTATGCCGCGTACACGCAGTCGTTTTTCGGCATGAAAAAAAAATGACATTTTTCAGCATGTTCAAAAAACGAAGTTTTTCCAACTTCATCATTAAAAACGATGTTGCCCACCCACCATCGTTTTAAAAAAATTATGAACAAAGAGCGGTGACGTACAACACGTACGACGGCACTCTGAAGGGGAAGTTCTATTCGCCTTTGGGCTGCTTTTAGCTGATTCCTTGTAAAAGACGATTTGCGCTTTTTTGTCTGTTACAGCGTGATGAATGTACTTACTCCATTATGAATGGTAGTTTTACCAGAACGAGCGCACCTGTCTCATGACTCGCTTCTGGGCATGCGCGGGTTTAAAACGTCGTTTTAGCCCACACACGATCATTTTTTTCAACCCGAAAAATTACATTTTAAAAAACGACATAAAAAAATGCAGCATGTTCGAAATTTTTTTTGTCGTTTTTCAGAAGCCGAAAAACGATGTGAAGCCCACACACGATGATTTTAAATGACGTTTTTAAAAATGTTTTTCTTTTTTATGCCGAAAAACGACCGTGTGTACGCGGCATTAGATTGGGATGGTTCGAGACTGAAAATACTTTTTAAGGGTGCCTTAACTAGAAAAAGGTTGTTAAGTCCTTCCCTACACTAACATTTGCACCTGCTGGGCTCAATGTATGAACTGCATGAATGAATACAAAGCTTCCTCTGATTGGCTGAGGTGGAGATGTGGGTGAATGATGTCATGATGTGGAATGGGATGTTCAAGTCCCATAGCCAGAACAAAGCACTGTGTAGAGTTTATACAGTGCACTTAAGCCAGCATGGACCAAACAAATTAGTTCAAGTAAAGCTGCAGATTAGTTTTAAGGCTTGAACTTTTGGGTATCTATACCACAACCTTTATATTTTTCCCCACTCTTCTTTGCAGAATTGTTTTAATTCAGCTACATTGGAGGGTTTTCCATCATGAATGGCCTGTGTAAGGTTATGATACAGCATCTCAATTGGATTTACTGTAAGTCTGGGCTTTAAATAGGCCACTCCAAAAACTGAAATTTTGCTTTTTTTGAACCATTTGGAGGTGGACTTCCTGGTGTGTTTCGGATCATTATCCTGCTGCATAACCCAAGTGCACTTAAGCTTAAGGTCACAATCTGATGGCCGGACATTCTCCTTTAGGATTTTCTGGTAGAGCTCAGAATTCATGGTTCCATCAATTATTCTAAGTCGTCCAGGTCCTGAAGCTGCAAAGCAGCCCCAGATCATCACACTGCTACCACCATGTCTGACTGTTGGTATGATGTTCTTGTTATGAAATGCTGTATTCGTTTTATGCCAGATGTAACAGGACACCTTCCAAAAAGTTACATTTTGTCTCATCGGTCCACAGAATATTTGCCTAAAAGTCTTGGGGATAATCAAGATGTTTTTTATGTGAAATGAGCCTTTGTGTTCTTTTCAGTCAGCAGTGGCTTTGGCCTTGAAACTCTCCCATGGACGCCATTTTTGCCCAATCTATTTTTTATTGTTGAATCACACTGATTTTACTTGAGGCAAGTGGGGCCTGCATTTCTTTTTAGATGTTGCTCTTTTATGACCTCATTGATCAGTTGTTGTCATGCTCTTGGAGTAATTTGTGTAGGCTGGCCACTCCTGGGACGGTTCACCACTGATCCAAGTTATCTCCATTTGTGGATAACGGCTCTCTCTGTGGTTCACTGGAGTTCCAAAGACTTAGAAATGGCTTTTTTAACCACTTAAGGACCGCCTCATTACGTCGGCAGAATGGCACGGCTGGGCACAGGCACGTACCTGTACGTTGCCTTTAGAAGCCCAGCCGTGGGTCGCGCGCGACCCATTTCGAAGCTCAGTGACCGTACCCGCAGACCCGATCGCCGCCGGTGTCCCGCGATCGGTCACAGGAGCTGAAGAACGGAGAGAGGTGTGTGTAAACACACCTTCCCCGTTCTTCACTGTGGCAGTGACACTGATCGTCTGTTCTGATATAGGGAATGACGATCAGTGATGTCATGCCTACAGCCACACCCCCCCTACAGTAGGAATCACTCCCTTAGGGCACACATAACCCCTTAGCGCCACCTAGTGGTTAACCACTTCACTGCCATTGTCATTTTCACAGTAATCAGTGCATTTTTATAGCACTTTTCGCTGTGAAAATGGTCCCAAAAATGTGTCAAAAGTGTCTGATGTGTCCGCCATAATGTCGCAGTCACGAAAAAAAATGCTGATCGCCGCCATTAATAGTAAGAAAACAATTATTATTAAAAAAGCCATAAAAATATCCTCTATTTTGTGCACACCAATCGATAAACGTTTATTGCGATTTTTTTTTTTTTACCAAAAATAGGTAGAAGAATACGTATCGGCCTAATCTGAGGAAAAATAATTTTTTTTTATATCTTTTTTGGGGATATTTATTATAGCAAAAAGTAAAAAATATAGATTTTTTTTCAAAATTGTCGCTCTATTTTTGTTTATAGCGCAAAAAATAAAAACCACAGAGGTGATCAAATACCACAAAAGAAAGCTCTATTTGTGGGGAAAAAAATGACGCCAATTTTGTTTGGGAGCCACGTCGCACGACCGCGCAATTGTCAGTTAAAGCGACGCAGTGCCGAATCGCAAAAAGGGGCAAGGTCCCTTAACCTACATAATGGTCCGGGTCTTAAGTGGTTAAATCAAATACTTTTTATTTATTATTAGCAAAAGACCAGAAAATCATTTTACACTCAATCATTTTCTTTTTTATGCAGCAATACAGACGGCAATAAAACCATCTTCCTCTTCTTTCATACCTCCCCCCACCTCTCCTCCTCACTCTCCATTCTCATTCCACCTACATTCTTACCCCCCTTTCATCTCTCCCTCTCTCATCCCCCTCACTAGGGATGAGCCGAACACCCCCCTGTTCGGTTCGCACCAGAACCTGCAAACAGACCAAACGTTTGTGTGAACTTTAGAACCCCATTGAAGTCTATGGGACTCGAACATTTAAGTGCTAATTTTAAAGGCTAATATGCATATTATTGTCCTAAAAAGTGTTTGGAGACCCGGGTCCTGCCCCAGGGGACATGTATCAATGCAATTTTATTTTTTAAAAAACTGCAGTTTTTTTCGGGAGCAGTGATTTTAATAATGCTTAAAGTGAAACAATAAAAGTGAAATATTCCTTTCAATTTCGTACCTGGGGGGGGGGTGTATATTATGCCTGTGAAGTAGCGCTTGTTTTACAGTGCTTAGAACTGTCCCTGCACAAATTGTCACGTGCAAGTCACTGGGAAAGCCTGGGTTTTCATTTGCGTCAGAGGGGGATGGGGTCACATGACGGGTGGCCCCGCCCTTACCTACATAAGAGCTGTCACTGGCTCCCGCTGCATCATTCCCGGAATAGAGTGTCCCTCTATTAAAAAGAAGAGAAATATGTATTGCCCTGTCTCATCAATTTTACTCTGCCTGCAGGAGAATACCACCCCAGAGTCAACCAGAACACTCACACCCCTTGAATAAGTGGTGTGGGTGGAATGGTATTGCGCTTGGTATTTCCTGTGTTTTAGGACCTTAATAGTCTCTCTATCGAGGTGTGTCTCCTGCAAGCACAGTATATTAATGTTATCCATAGAAGGGACAAAACACTGATAATGGAGAGAAAATGGCTGCTCACCCCGATATGAATGATAGAGAGATTTTCCCAGATGGGGTTTTTGGGCAGCTCAGATAGAAGAAATATAATACAATGTAGTATATTTCTTCTATCTGAGCTGCCCAAAAACCCCATCTGGGAAAATCTCTCTATCATTAATGTTATCCATTTCCACCATTGAAAAAAAAAATCACCTGCCTTTTAACCGGATCTTTTACCCCCCCCCCTGAACATTCCAGAAACACACCTTTACACTTTTAACTTGGTTTGAGGGTCTCCTTCTACCTTCTTTATTATCTATCATCCACCCCTTCTATTATATTTCTCATTTACCAGTGTCCCAACTTTTAATTTTGTACCTCCGACTACCCCCTTAATTTTTTATTTTTTTTCTTTCCTTCAAAAAAAGTGACCTGGTGACATCACCCATTCCTGTGTCATATCTATGCATGCATCTAATCCACCCTCACTCTTCCTCATCCACCCGCACCTCCCATACCTCCCCCTCTCACTCCCCCTCCCCATTTTTTGCCTTTCTTTGGGCCCATATTGAGGGCTTCTAAAGTGACTGTGTCTTCCCTTTAAGGTAATAGCTACCCATTTCTCCCCTGTGGACCTGTACTTTAGTGCATTTAGTGTATTACTCCTTATTTCACGTTTCATCCATACATATTTATATACATTGTTAACCCTTTTACAGCCCCTCCCCGCTCCCCAATGTCCCAAAAAAAAAGAAAGGATAAAATAATGTTTCTGTAAAAAAGTGCAATTCACCAAAAAAAAAGGCAAAGGGGGGGGGGAGGAGAAGGGGGTCCAAAACCCCTGCGTTTGTCTTTTAATTTTTATGTTTATCGTTCTCCTTCCCCCCGATGTATCTTCCCCTCATTTATATCCATCCATGATGTCAATTCAGCAGGTGTATTAAAAAACAAATTTTCCATAGGCGTGCTGGGTAAAACATTGCATATTTAATCCTACTATGCTGCAGTCTACGTTTACATTCAGCAAATCTTGCCCTTTGTCTCTGTAGTTCGGGGGGAAAATTTAGGTAAATTGAAATTCTTGTGCCATTGTATTGTATTTCTTCCATCCCTCTTGCTTTTTGAAGAATAATAATTTTATCTTTAAAGTGTAGAAGTTAAATAAGGATAGGCCTTGGTTGGCCTTCAGGGGGGGCTCTCACGCTCAATTGAAAAAAACTTTGATAAACAGACTTTGCCAAACATTCCTTTAAGCCAGTCTTCCATATATTCTGTGGGGTTGTTACCTTCACTTTTCTCGGGGAGACCTAGTACCCTTATATTTTTCCTGCGTAATCTATTTTCCATATCATCCATTTTATAGATACACATATTCAACTGTTCTCTCATTACTTTTATCTCATGTTTCATTGGGTTGATATCATCTTCAACCTGACTAAGTCTCCCCTCTAAGGCAGATGTCCGTTCACCAATCCCCTGTACTTCATGTTTAAGCACTGACATGTCTACTTTTATACTTTTCAATTGTTCAAATATTTCAAATAGTGAAGACTTACAGTTGTTGATTGCTTGAAGAATCTCTTTCATAGGTGGCTCATCCTCCTCCACTGTTCCCATGTTTGTTTTCCGGGATTTCTCCCTATGTCTTTTTCTTGAGCCCCTGGTTATTTGCCGCAGCTGCTAATGTCTCCATTGCCGATGCCTGGCCCTGGCTTTTCCTCTGGGGATTAGGCTGTTGCACCCCCTGCCCTTTCTTGGGTGTCTGGCCCGCTGTATGCACCGGCGTGTGTGCATATTACTCCAGTTTGGCTTCAGCTGCGGCCTGGCTTGCCTTTTTTCCCCGTACTGTCTGTGTCTGCGCTCCAGCGCCTGCGACAGTTCCATCCTGGGAAGCTACTTCCTCCCCCTCACTTTCTCGTCATGGCGGGAGGTGTACCCGGCGTGAAAAACCGTTTCACCTCCATTCCCGGCCACTCTATGTCTTTCTCACCCCTGTCCATGCTGGGGCTTGCCGGGCTAGCACTTTGCGGGGTCACAGCAACTCGGTACTTCCCCGACAGCGGGATTCCTCCCTTTCCCTGGCTGCAACACTCACCGTGTCACTCAATGTCACCTTACTTCCTTTATACACAGTGTTAGCCAGCGTTCTGCATGAGAGCGGGTGCGAGGTCCATGCTGCAGCGGCCTCTCACCTCAACATCCAGTCACGCTCCCTCTCTCTTAGAAATGGCTTTAAAACCCTTCCTAGACTGATACATGTATATTACTTTGTTTCTAATCTGTTCTTGAATTATTTTAGATTACTTTTTCACAGCACTGTATATATGGTCAGAATATGGGGAGACCTTTACACTGACATGAAAATATATTATAGGATTCGTTATATTCTGCTGTGTGGACATAATTGTAATGTGTATTTTGGTGTATGTGAAAGATCAGCTTCAATCATACATGACTCAGAGCCATCCTCTTATATTCCTCTCTATAGGTGAGGGTCTGGTGGCTCAGATTCTGCTGGATGAACTCGGACATTCCCTGTCTCCGGAGCTGAAAGGTAAATAAAACCCATAGTGTATCTATCAAAGGAATCACTTTGTGTAAGGTGCGGAGATGGTGTTGGAATATTTACACTTCATTTGTATCATCTACTCCATTGAGGGCGTCTGGATCTGAATCTAACAAATTAATATTGATGGTATGGGTGCTCTGATTACACCGGATCCCGGGGTCTGTCTTCTGGTTATATCAGGATTATGGAACACTGAGTTTTATTCCAAGTCCAGACGCTCATATATATATATATATATATATATATATATATATATATATATATATATATTTATTTATATACTGTGTGTGTGTGTATGCATATATATATATATACCTGTGCGAACATTTTAGTATCAGCTATGGCTAAGTGCTGATGTTGGCGTGCAACGCCTTAACTGGAGTGCTATGTTCCCTTGATTGGAGTGGAGTGTGGAAAATCGTTCTTGAATATATACAAATAAAGGTGATTTCATTGGATGTGCGGCCGACTAGATTATTTTCTTCTACACGTCTAAAGGGAGGCACACTCTGCCACTTTCCTCATTAGAGCCCTGCAAGTGCCACTCAGTACATAGATACAGACAAGCGGCTATTTCTTGAGAATAACGAGGTAGGAATCTGCAACAAAGTTTGTTTAAATCCCTGCAGAGGACATAGATCACCCAGAGGGGAATGTTTTTTCTCAACAAATGTAGAGTTACTTTTTAACCACTCGACCACCGGAAGATTATACACCCTTGATGACCAAGTGTAAAAGGTAGTCTTATACGCCAGCAAATACAGTAATAATAAAATAAACTTTATTAACATTATGAACATTACAGAGGAAAGTAACATTAACATTCTCAACCTCTACTTTACACAAAAGAAGATTGCACAAACCCAAAACACATCAATATATAATCGTACAAACACAATATACAATATATCAGGTGAACCGATTACTTAACACGATAATTAATTAATTAATTAATCAGTTCACCTGATATATAGTATATTGTGTGTGCACTTTACTTAAAACGATAATAATGTTTAAGTGAATAAGATAATCAAAAATTGATTAATTAATTAGTTAGTTTCATGTTAAATAGAGTCCCAAATATAAAAAGAGGGGATACATTTAGGATAACAAATCCACAAGGAATATGTTTGTTTGAAAAAGTCCCAACAGGAACAAAAAAAAATGCATTTGAAACCAGGTGATGCTGGAAGCCACTTCTAATGCCGCCTCTCACAATCTACAATGATGACGGGTCAGATGCTTTAAGATCCAGCCAGATGGCCTCCTACCGAATTTGATGGACTCCTAAATTTATCCCCTCTTTTTATATTTGGGACTCTATTTAACACGAAACAAATTAATTAATTATTTAATCAATGTTTGATTTATCTTATTCACTTGATATATAGTATATTGTGTTTGCACTTTAATTAACACTAATTAATGAATTAATCGGTTCACCTGATATATTGTGTTTGTATGATTATGTATTGATGTGTTTTGGGTTTGCGCAATCTTCTTTTGTGTGCGTATATATAAGTTTATGAATCTGAGTATTTAATTCTTGGAGATGTCAGTGTGTGTATGTGTGTATATGTATATATATATATATATATATATATATATATATATATATATATATATATAATATATATATATATATATATATATAAAAAAAATTTTTATCACACCTTTTTTTCACATTTTTATGGTATTGATTACATTGCTAGTTGGGTGAGCGCAGAATAATGAAACTATACACAACTTCTACTTTAACCTGATCCATATAATATTTTCATTATCTTTACAGATATTCAAGAAAAGCACAAACAACATCTGATGGAGAAGACTGAGACTCTAGTGGAGCATAGACCCCCAGGAACTACCCTGGAAACACAAGAATTCCTCATCAATGAACGTTATGTGAAGCTGATTGTAGTCTCCACCGATCAGTTCAGGCAGCGTCCCCAGAATGAGATAATACAGACTGGGGTAAAACACGAGGAATGCTTGAAGGAAACACAAACTGGACTGGAACACATTTCCCCCAACAAGCTGTTCCGGTGGAACCCCCAGTCACATTGTGTACCACATGCAGTAATGGTGAGCGGAGTGCCAGGAATAGGGAAGACCACACTGATGCAGAAGTTTGTCTATGACTGGGTGACCGGAAAACTCTACCAGAGATTTGCCTTTCTCTTCTTCTTCAGATTCCGGGACCTTAATAGACGTGGAGAGGTCAGCTTGGAGGAGATGATTCTTCATCAATATCCGTATCTGGAGAGTCAGATTGGAGATATTTTACAAGATCCAGAGAGACTTCTGTTTATATTTGATGGATTAGATGAAAGTATTCACCAAATAGATTTTAGATCAAGTAAACTGTCCAATCCAAAACAGAGATCACATTTTGGTGAGATTGTGGACAGTTTGGTGAGGCAGATTCTTCTTAAGGGTTGCTCTGTACTGATGACCAGCCGTCCAACTAGATTGGCATCAGTTGATACCGGTGTTTTCCAGAGAATAGCTGAGGTCATGGGATTTCTGCATGAAGACAGACTAATCTTCTTTAATAATTTCTTTGGAAATGAGGAATTGTCAGAGAAGGCTTTTCATCATGTGCAGGAGAATGACACGCTGTACACCTTCTGTTATATCCCATCATACTGCTGGATCATCTGTACAGTGTTATCAATGTGTTTCAGAGCCCAACCAATCACTGATCAGCTGATGACATCATTACCCAAAACAGTAACACAACTCTTTGTGACTTTTGTCTCCAACATTCTGGCCAATCACAGCCAAAATAAAGATGGCGGTCACACTGACCGGGAACTGCTGACCTCTATTGGGTGGATGGCAGAACATGGAGTCATTAATCACATTATTGTATTTGATGAGCGTCATCTGGAGTCATTCAGTGTGAGAAATGATAAACATCTCTTTTCATCTTTCATGATGGAATCTGGTCAGCCTCCTGATGTGGATTACACCTTCTTACATCTCACTCTTCAGGAGTTTTTTGCTGCTTTAGTCCATTTCATTGACTATAATGCTGACAGATTACAGGAAACACTTGATGAGGCTGAATCTTACAAAGACGGCCGGGCTGAAATATTCCTCCGTTTCCTCTGCGGTCTCTCAGACTCTTCTACTAGATCCATGTTAAAGTCTCATGTGGGAGAATTGTCTACAAAGGCTGCCAGAGATGTCATCACCTGGATCCAGAGGAAAATACCAGAACAAATACCTGACGAACCCATAACAGGCAGCACAGAGCTTCTTAATGTATTCTTCTATCTCTATGAGAGCAGGAATAAGGCTCTGGCGTCACAATATATTGGATCAAACAAAGTAGATTTCTCTAATGTCCCCCTCAGCCCTCTGGACTGCTCTGTGCTGTCGTTTATCCTTAAATCCTGCAGAGAGACAGAAGATATAGATCTAACTTCATGTAAAATTCAGAGTGAAGGATTGAGGAAATTTATACCGGCTCTACACAACATCAAGAGTTTGAGGTACATTTTAAATCTGATTAATGACATTTCTGTAATTAATTGGTATTTTTAGGTGTTTTCCCAGAGAAATTACTAATTATTAGTGTGATTTGTTTTCTGTTATATGCAGACTGTACATATCTATGGGAATACATCAGATAAAATGTAAAGTTAAACTAAAGGCAAAACCTTTACTTTTCTTTTTGGGTAGAGTACGTGAGGGTTATAACCCCTGTCTGTTTTTTGCCATTTGTATCACATTGGGGAAATTACACTTCACTTCATGTCCCATAGATAAAATAGGAAGTTAGAGAACTAGTGTCCTTATTGGAATATTTTCCCTCTTTTTCGTGTTCTGGCGACAAACAAAAATGTATTTTTTTTCCACTTTCAGTGATAAAAATAATTAGGACAAATAGAGAGGGTGACTCTCCCTAATGGGGGCATAGACAGTAATTAAAACCTTACAGGTGCTCTGATCCTCCTTCACTCTATTGAAATCTAAAAAAAAGTTTTGTTTTTAGTAATACATAATTTTTCACAGAGAAATACATTTCTTACAAAATGTTGAATTCATATCCACAATGAACAGATGAATAAAGTTGGGTTTCTACCGTTACCAAATGAACAGGGTTTGTTCAAAGTGGGTGTGAATCAAGCTGTGGTGAGTACTTTAACCACTTGCCGACCGCGCTATAGCAAAAATACTGCTACAGCGCGGTCGAGTTACTGTGACAGGACGTCCCTGGGACGTCCTCGTGCACTTCCGCGTTTGCGCGTCCCCTGGGGCGCGCTCGCGGAAGTGTCCGTGCTCGCCGGGTCTAGAAGACCCGGCGCATCACGGATCACTGTAAATTGCCGCGAATCGCGGCTATTTACCACGTGATCGCTCCGTCAAATGACGGAGCGATCACTTGTAAACAAACCGGCGTCATTTGATGACGCCGGTTCCTCCCTCTCCTCTCTGTACCGTTCGGTACAGTGCGAGAGGAGAGGAGAGAGGGGGGGGAGCGCGGGGTGTCAGCAGTGCTGTGGCTGGATCTGTGACAACTGCAGTCACAGATCCAGCCATCCCTCCCAGCTCAGCTATCCCTGCACAATACTCTGCCATACCCCATACTCTGCCATACCCCGTTACTCTGCCATACCCCGTTACTCTGCCATACCCCGTTACTCTGCAATACCCCGTTACTCTGCAATACCCCGTTACTCTGCAATACCCCGCAATACCCCGTTACTCTGCCATACCCCGTTACTCTGCCATACCCCGATACTCTGCCATACCCCGTTACTCTGCCATACCCCGTTACTCTGCCATACCCCGTTACTCTGCCATACCCCGTTACTCTGCCATACCCCGTTACTCTGCAATACCCCGTTACTCTGCAATACCCCGTTACTCTGCAATACCCCGTTACCCTGCAATACCCCGTTACTCTGCAATACCCCGTTACTCTGCAATACCTCGTTACTCTGCAATACCCCGTTACTCTGCCATACCCCGATACTCTGCCATACCCCGATACTCTGCCATACCCCGATACTCTGCCATACCCCGATACTCTGCAATACCCCGATACTCTGCAATACCTCGATACTCTGCAATACCCCGATACTCTGCAATACCCTGCGCAATACTCTGCAATACCCCAATACCCTGCGCGATACTCTGCAATACCCAAATACTCTGCAATACCCCCAATACTCCGCAATACCCCAATACTCTGCAATACCCCCAATACCCCAATACTCTGCAATACCCAAATACTCTGCAATACCCCAATACTCTGCAATACCCAAATACTCCGCAATACCCCAATACTCCGCAATACCCCAATACTCCGCAATACCCCCAATACCCCAATACTCTGCAATACCCAAATACTCCGCAATACCCCAATACTCCGCATATGTAATGTTTTGGGGTTCTATGTAATTTTCTAGCAAATAAATTGTGATTTTTCCATGTAGGAGAGAAATGTCAGAATTGGCCTGGGTGCTCCAGAACGCCTGATGGCGCTCCCTGCATGTTGGGCCTCTGTATGTGGCCACGCCTTGTAAAAGTTGTACACATGGGGTATCGCCATACTCGGGAGGAATAGCAGAATGTGTTTTGGGGTGTCATTCGTGGTATGCATATGCTGTGTGTGAGAAATAACCTGTGAATATGACAGAAACAAGTTTTTTTTTTTTTTTTTTTTACAGAATTTTCGGTCGTTTTTCTTTTATAGCGCAAAAAATAAAAAACCCAGAGGTGATCTAATACCACCAAAATAAAGCTCTATTTGTGTGAAAAAAAGGACACAAATTTCAAATGGGTACAATGTTGTATGACTGAGTAATTGTCATTCAAATTGTGAGAGCACCGAAAGCTGAAAATTGGTCTGGTCAGGAAAGGGGTTTAAGTGCCCAGTGGTCAAGAGGTTAATTATAACAAGTGTAGTGCTACTCCCATAGGCACCACAGGAATACAGTCCAGGTCCTCCCCAAATACCTTGCCCTTTGCAGCCAGGCATACAGGCTCCATTCACGCGTTCCTCCAATAACCACTTTGGGGGTGTTTTTTTGTTGTCTTTATTTTTTGAAGGATAGGGATGAGGGAGATGAGTTAGATACTCCAAATTAGGAACTACAATGCCTTGCAAAAGTATTCACCCCCTTGGCTTTTTACCTATTTTGTTACATTACAGCCTTTAGTTCAATGTTTTTTTAACCACTTCCTTACTGGGCACATATACCCCTTCTTGACCAGGTGAAATTTCAGCTTGTGACACTGCGTCACTTTAACTGACAATTGCGCGGTCGTGCAACGTGGCTCCCAAACAAAATTGATGTCCTTTTTTCCCCACAAATAGAGCTTTCTTTTGGTGGTATTTGATCGCCTCTGCGGTTTTTATTTTTTACGCTATAAACAAAAATAGAGCGACAATTTTGAAAAAAAAAACAATATTTTTTACTTGTTGCTGTAATAAATAGCCCATTTTTTTTAAAAAAACATTTTTTTTCTCAGTCTAGGTGATACGTATTCTTCTACATATTTTTGGTAAAAAAAATAAAATAAAATAAATCGCTTGAAGCGTCTGGTTTGCGCAAAAGTTATTGCGCTTACAAAATAGGGGACAGAATTATTATTATTTTTTATTATTTTTTTTTACTACTAATGGCGGTGATCAGCATTTTTTTCGTGACTGCGACATTATGGAGGACACATCGGACACTTTTGACACATTTTTGGCGCCATTCACATTTATACAGCGATCAGTGCTATAAATATGCACTAATTACTGTATAAATGTGACTGGCATTGAAGGGGTTAACACTAGGGGGTGAGGAAGGGGTTAAATGTGTACCCTGAATTGTGTTCTAACTGTGTGTGGAGGGGGGTGACGGGGGGAGGTGACCGATCTATGTCCCTATGTACAAGGGACATAGATCGGTCTCCTCTCTCCCCTGACAGGACATAGATCTCTGTGTTTACACAAGGAAAGGAAATATTTTTTTAATTTTTTTTTCTTAATAGCTTCCTTTACCTTAAAGGGGTGTTCCAGCCTTTTTTTAAGTTTATTAAAAGTCAGCAGCTACAAAAAGTGTAGCTGCTGGCTTTTAATAAACAGACACTTACCTGCTGCACGGTTCCCTTCATTCTTAGTGTGGGCACCCGGCAGTGACAGTTCACGGCCGGGCACCCACTGCGCATGCGCGAGCGGCGCGGCGCCGTCCAATTGGACAGGCGCTCGCCTACAGGGAGGGGCTGCAATAAGGCGATTAAGCTATTCACCTTACCAGCCCCTCGGCGGAAGGAGGAAGTGGGACAGGAAGTCCCACTCCTCCTGACCCCCCCACTCCCCCCCAAAAAAAAATTACATGCCAAATGTGGCATGTAAGGGGGGAAGGAGTGGATTAAGCGGAAGTTCTATTTTTAGGTAGAACTCCGCTTTAATGCAGTGCTGTTTTCATGTCCTCATTGTTCGTTTTTGCTCTCAAGTTGCTGTAATTCTTTTCTGATCTCCACACTTCCTGGTTGTCTGTTTCCTTATAACCACAGTACTGGGAGCTTTCTCTCTGTGGTCACTAATCAAGGAGGTGTGATTACTGTGTGTCTAAAACCCCACAACACCAATCAGTTTCGTTTTCCAAACCATCACTGCCCTGTATTGGCTCTGTACGTCACAGAAGCAGGAAACAGCATGCAAAAACTAAACTAAAACTGAAGGTACATTATATGATTGATTTGTATCTATTTTTAATAGTTTTTAAAAGGAATCAGTTAATTATTATGTCTCTATACCCTGTAAACAGTAATTTCAGCAAAAAAATGTTTTCCTTTACAACTCCTTTAATGCATAGAATGCATTAAAGTAAAACACCTTGAGGCTTTAGAACCACTTTAACCACCTCGCTGCCGCACTATAGCAGAATGACAGCTACAGCGCAGGCCTTAATTGCCGGGAGGCCATCAATAGACATCCTCCCCTTTACATGCTCCCTGCACGCCCCTGCATGCACGCATCGGGGAAAATTTGTGATGGCCGTGTCCCTTGGACACAGTCAATCACAGATCATGGTAAACATATGAGATCATCTCTTGTTGACAGCCCTCCCTCCTCACACAGAGAACGCTTGTGAGGAGCAAGTGCGATCTGTGCTGCAGCATGAGTGGTTTTATCTATACACCATCTTATACAGTGCCCATCCGTGTCACAGTGCCCATCAGTGTTGCAGTGCCCATCAGGGTCAGTTTAACAGTGACTATCAGTGTCATCAGTCATAAGTTTTATCCGTGCTACAGTGCCTACAATGTCACCATGTCATCAGTGCCATCAGTCATCAGTGCACATCTGTGCAGCCTCCTCAGTGCAGGCTGGCTTATCAGCACACATCTGTGCAGGCTTATCAGTACCCATCTGTGCAGGCTCATCAGTGCCGCCTCATCAGTGCCCATCAGTGCAGGCTTATTAGCAAACATTTGTGCCACCTCATCAGTGCCGCCTCATCATTTTGTGGGCGTTTCGATTGTCCTGGTGCTCCAGGGCCTTCAAAAGTGTAATAGGTAGTCAACAAGTTAGATATGTAATTTATGCTCCTAGAACACCTGACAGTGCTCCCTGTATGTTGGGCCTCTCTATGTGGCCAGTGTAATGGAACTATGTATTCTGCCTGGACATCTATAATCCTCATGCAGTGAGGCCTACAAAGGGTTAATTGTAGAGTGACTCTTTCACTCCTAAATTCTAATGCCCCCCTTTCTTCAGGCTAATTGACTCTCCTTTGTGTAGTTAACAGCCTCCTGTCAGGTGTATGCTGATGGGATTATCTGTGAGTGTGTGTATAGTTCTAAAGGTTAATTGAATTATATTGAGAAAGGAATGTGTCTGATCAGGTCATGTTAAGTGGGTCTCGGCCGAAAAGTCTAGTTACTGACTAAGTGACTGTCATTATTGTAAAGTATCTGTATTGAAGTCCCCCCCACTGTGTGAGGAGGGGGGGCGGAGAGTTTCATTGTTCCTGTAACAGCTTGTAACCACATATAAGCTAGGTGAATGCACCATTAACTACTTGCCGACCAGCCGCCGTCATTCTACGGCGGCAGGTCGGCTCTCCTGGGCGAGAGCCCGTAGTATAACGTCGGCTCTTTGAGCGGCCATTAACACACAGCTCTCGGTCCTGTCAGCGGGGGAAATGCTGATCTTCTGTTCATACAATGTATGAACAGAGGATCAGTGTTTCCCCTAGTGAGGCCACCCCCCCACAGTAAGAACACACCCAGGGACATACTTAACCCCTTCCCCACCCCCTAGTGTTAACCCCTTCACTGCCAGTGGCATTTTTATAGTAATCCAATGCATTTTTATAGCACTGATCGCTATAAAAATGCCAATGGTCCCATAAATGTGTCAAAAGTGTCCGAAGTGTCCGCCATAATGTCGCAGTAACGAAAAAAAATCGCTGATCGCCGCCATTACTAGTAAAAAAAATATATTAATAAAAATGCCATAAAAATACCCCCTATTTTGTAAACGCTATAACTTTTGCGCAAACCAATCAATAAACGCTTATTGCGATTTTTTTTTAACGAAAAATATGTAGAAGAATACGTATCGCCCTAAACTGAGGAAAAAAAATGTTTTTTTATATATTTTTGGGGGATATTTATTATAGCAAAAAGTTAAAAATATTAATTTTTTTCAAAATTGTCGCTCTATTTTTGTTTATAGCGCAAAAAATAAAAAACACAGAGGTGATCAAATACCACCAAAATAAAGCTCTATTTGTGGGGAAAAAAGGACACCAATTTTGTTTGGGAGCCACATCGCACGATAGTGGCAGTTAAAGCGGCGCAGTCCCGAATCGCAAAAAGTGCTCTGGTCTTTGGGCAGCAATATGGTCCGGGGGTTAAGTGGTTAAGTTAAGTGGTTAAAAAGTCAGTCTTTTTTGACCCTTCAAAACGCAGCCTCGTCTCGTTCTTGAAAGGGGATGCTATGGGACTATTATTCTGCTCCTTTCACAGCCGAGCCTGACTCTCTCTCTCTCTCTCTGGATCTTGTGGATGGGATGATACCGGTTTTACTTGCATACAGCAACTTGCCAGGGAAAAGGACGTCTCCAACGGCTGATACCCTCTCACTACCTGGGTAGCCGTTACAGCCAGGCTGTGAAAAAATCTCACTAATGTGGTATCGCTGTACTCAGGAGGAGTAGCAGAATGTGTTTTGGAGTGTAGTTGAAAGTATGCATATTCTATGTGAGAGAAGTAACCTAGTCCAATGACAATTTTGTGAGAAAAAAAATCTTCATTTTGCAAAGAATTGTGGGAAAAAAATTACAACTTCAAAAAAACTCACCATGCCTCTTACTAAATACCTTGGAATGTCTACTTTCCAAAATGGGTCATTTGGGGGTCATTTGTAGTTTCCTGGCTTGTTAGGGTCACAAGAAATCAGATAGGCCACCAGTACATCAGATGGGATCAATTTTCAATGAGTAGCACCATAGCTTGTAGACCCTCTAACTTTCACACAGACCAAATAATATCTACTAATTTGGATTAATTTTACCCGACATGGGGACAAGGTGCACCCCAAGGGGCACCCCAAAGCACCCTCCCCATGTTGAGGGCATGTGGCCTGGTAGGGTTCATGGGGGGGTGCTCGCTAGTCCCCCCCTTTTCCAGACCTGCCAGGGTGGATGCTCAGATAAGGGTCTGGTATGGGTTTTGAGGGGGAATCCACGCCAATTTTCTTTAAAATTTTGGCGTGGAACAAGGGGGCCCCCTGACCCCCATATGAATGGGTATCCGGTACTTTGCGACCACCATGACCCACTGATTGGCTCCCCCTGTGGCCAATTGGCACGTGCACACCCCCAGTGGCTATTGCACGGAACGACATACAGGTACATAGTTTCGTGCAATATAGCTGTGGTTGGTCGGCAAGTGGTTAAAGCCATTTTTTCTGTGATAATTGGTGAAGTCAATGCTATATCTTTGGACCGATCTATTTTATCATAATTCTCTGATGTTCCTAAAATGTCACTCTGGTATGCATCTGTGAAAACTTCAAATTGATGACACCCCTTTCCTAACCGCTGAAGTTCCACACCTTTTGTAAGAATACTTGTCTGTTCATAATCCCATTCTGTCACCAAAGATATCTCCAAAGATATTTGTAAAAAAGTAAAATCAAAAATAGGGCCTGAACTCTACCACTAACAAAGGTCTGTGTGTGACTTATTACAAGAACTACGATAAAATGATAAAAATCATCCCGTCCAATCACTAGCAATGCTGATTCTGGCCTCACACTGTCTGCTGATACCATTCATGCTCCATACACAAGGAGATTATAGCACAATAAGGGTCATGCCAGTGGTATTCTGTGCTCATCCTATGTATGGAGATATCACTGTCTCTACACATGGAGGACAATATTGGGGGGTCTACTGCATTATAACATTTTTCTTATAAAATTCTGTTTCCTGGAGTTTTATAAAGTGATCTAATATAAATGATTTCAATAAAGAGAAATTTGTTCCATTTATGTAGAGAATAGTTACATTCACTCCTAGGGAGAAATAAAAACTTCTGGTAACATTCTTCTCTTCTTCTACAGATTGTCCGATAATAATCTGACAGACAGTTCCTGCCCCCACCTGGCATCTGTAATAAGAAATAACCAGACACTGAGGATACTGATCCTGCCTAGGAACAATCTGGAGGGTCCTCAATTCAGGGATCTGATGGAAGCTCTGAAAAAAAGCCAGATAGAGGAATTACAGTGAGTATAACAGGACTGACTGATACAATAATTAGAATAATAATATTCTGGGAAAGTTTTATATCTTAACCACATAAATAATATAGAAATATGAAAATGTCATTAAAATCCATCTATAGGCTCCATAAATATCCAATCCTGGACTGTTTATGTCCAAACTACATAAATCAAACAATAATAATGGAAATAGATTTTAAAATTGAAAATCTCATAGTGTATGACGAACTTAACCACTGGCCAACCGCTGCATGTATATATACGTCAGTAGAATGGCATGGCTGCGCAAAGGGATGTACCTGTACGTCCATTTGAATTTGCAAACTCACATTTCTTCATCAATTTAGGCCAATATGTGTTCAGCTACATATTTTTGGTAAAAAAATTCCAATAAGTGTATATTTAGTGGTTTGCGCAAAAGGTATAGTGTCTTTAAACTATGGGATTTTTATGGAATTTTGTATTTATTTATGATGGCGGTGATCAGCAGTTTTTAGTGGGACTTCGACATTGCGGCGGACAAATCGGACACCGAACTGACACTTTTTTGGGAACCAGTAACATTATTACAGTGATCAGTACTAAAAATATGCTGTACTAATGACACTGGCAGGGAAGGGGTTAACACCAGGGGCGATCAAGGGGTTAAGTGTGTTCGCTGGGAGTGTTTTCTAACTGTGTGGGGGATGGACTGACTGGGACAACACAGAGATCCGTGTTCCTGCCTAGCTGGAACACAAGATCTCGATGTCCTCCCCTGTCAGAACGGCAATCTGCCTTGTTTACATAGCCAGACTGCCTTTTTCTGCATCTATTAAGAACGATCATGGGTGGCTGGCAGACATTGCGTCCACCCACTGATTAGCTCCCCCTCTGGCAAATCACTGTGCACTCCCCAACTGTCTATTGCACAAAATGAGTTACCGGTATGCCGATTCGCGCAGCCATGCCACCTTGCTGCAGTAAATCTGCTGCAGTCGGTCGGCAAGTAGTTAATGTGTTTCCTATCTGCTTGTTGTTTGTTGATATGGTTAAGATTCTTGGGGGTGTTGTATTTCCCCCTCCCCATTTTCTTTTCTTTTGCTGATTCCGAAACATGCTTGGTGTGGATCCTGGGCCACTGTTTTTTGGGTGCTAGTCGGGCAGAGGTTAGGACAGAGGGTAGGCAGTAAGGATGAGCCGAACACCCCCTGTTCGGTTCGCATCAGAACTTGCGAACACACCAAATGTTTGTGTGAACTTTAGAACCCCGTTAAAGTCTATGGGACTCGAACATATGAAATCTAAAGTGTTAATTTTAAAGGCTAATATGCAAGTTATTGTCCTAAAAAGTGTTTGGGGACCTGGGTCCTGTCCTAGGAAACATGTATCAATGCAAAAAAGTTTTAAAAACGGACGTTTTTTCAGGAGCAGTGAATTTAATAATGCTAAAAGTGAAACAATAAAAGTGTAATATTACTTTAAATTTCGTACCTAGGAAAAAAAGGAAAAAAGGCATTTAAAACCGGGTTCCAGATTCTGATAGGCCCCCCGCCCGCAGACCCCCACAACCACCGGGCAAGGGTTGTGGGGATGAGGCCCTTGTCCCCATCAACATGGGGACATCCTCCCCATGTTGAGGGCATGTGGCCTGGTGCGATTCAGGAGAGGGGGGGGCGCACTCTGTTCCCCCCTCTTTTCTGCAGCCAGCCACGTTAACATGCTCGGATAAGGGTCTGGTGTGGATTTTTGGGGGAATTCCACGCCATTTTTTTTTAAATTTGGGGTGGAGTTGCCCTTAAAATCCACACCAGACCTGAAGGGTCTGGTATGGATATTTGGGGGGAACCCCACGTCATTTTTTTTTAAATTGACGGCGGGGTTCCCCTTAATATCCATATCGGACCTATAGGGCCTGTTAATGGAATTTGGGGGGACCCCCAGGCTTTTTTTTTTTTTTTATGAATGAATCATCTCTGAATTGCCAGAGCCGACAATTCATTAGAGCCGCAAAGCCGGTTTCAAATGCTACGAAATGTAAAGTAATATTACACTTTTATTGTTTCACTTTTAGCATTATTAAATTCACTGCTCCTGAAAAAACGGCCGTTTTTAAAACTTTTTTTTGCATTGATACATGTTTCCTGGGACAGGACCCAGGTCCCCAAACACTTTTTAGGACAATAACTTCCATATTAACCTTTAAAATTAACACTTTAGATTTCTCCCATTGACTTTAACAGGGTGTTCCGCGGCTTTTCAAATTTGCCGCGAACACCCCTAATTGTTCGTTGTTCGGCGAACAGGCAATGTTCGAGTCAAGCATGAGTTCGACTCGAAGCTCATCCCTAGTAGGCAGTTAGGCTTGTCCAGGAGTGAAGTCAGTTTGTTGGCTGGGCATTCCAGGAATGCTGTGGTCTAGGATCTTTCTTGATATGCACCTTTATTGTAGATTAGATCCTGACATGGTCCTCTTGCATGTCTGGGGACAATGACCTTGGCTTGCTCTCCATGTGCAAGCTAATACAGGATATTAAGTTAGATTTTTTACGACTTTGGTCATTTTTTCCGGATACCATATTTGTGTGGTCCGATAGTTGCCAAGTCTGAGTGGCGTATAGCTCGCTCTGTTGAAAAAGATCAACAAAACCAGGATAAAGGTGAAAAAGGAGGTAGCAAGGTTTTTTGTTTAAAATTGGGACCTGGCAATATGTTATCGAGAGCTGGAGGATGAGGACCTGGTAATATCTGAGAAGTAATGGTGTGCATCTGAATGCCATCGGCATTGATTTATGACCTCTGGGATTGCAGGAGGGTATTTAGCAGGCCTTCCGGTTTTGCGGGGCAACATGTGTGTAAGGTGTGATGCCCGCGTGTTGTGGCAGGGGGTCTATTGGGTCTTTAAAGGCAGTGCTTGTTAAATAATTGTGGAAAATTGCGGGTTGGGCCCATCCGAGGTATGGATGTCCCTGCTAACAATACAGTGGTAACATCGGAGTATTAATTATGTTGTATCTGGTAGTATGTAAGTGGTTAATTTTCCCTGAGCCTGTGTAGTAGCAGCTGGGGGTCTTTAATTAGGTGGCAGATACAACCAGTTAATCGTGAGTATATAGGCCTTCAAAGACCTTAGACTGGACATAAGCTGAGGTTGGTTCATTTGTTATGCATTGACTGCATTATATGCATTAAACTTTTCTTGTGAGTGTTTTACTTAATGGTTTGCAATAAAAGGGCTGCTATGGCATTCTACTCCAAATAAAATGTGTTGTCTGGTCATTTTGGAAGGGTGGATGGTTCACGTGTTTATAAATAACTGGAGCCTCAGCATTCTGCAGGTCTCTCAGTCAAGAGAAATTAGTTCCATTCATGTAGAAAATAGTAACATTCATTTCTGGGGGAGAAATTCATTTTCTTCTGGTAACATTCTTCTCTTCTTCTACAGATTGTATGATAATCAGCTAACAGACAGTTCCTGCCCCCACCTGGCATCTGGAATACAAAATAACCAGACTCTGAGGACATTGCACCTGTATAAGAACAATCTGGAGGGTCCTCATTTCAGGGATCTGATGGAAGCTCTGACAACAAGCCGGATAGAGGAATTACTGTGAGTATAACAGGACTGACTGAGACAATAATATTCTGCGACAGTTTTATATCTAAACCTCATAAATAATATAGAAATATCATAATGTCATCAATATCTATCTTTAGGCTCCATAAATATCCAAAAAATATCGCAAATAAACGGCATGGGTTCCCCCTCCAAGAACATACCAGGCCCTTCGGTCTGGTATGGATTTTAAGGGGAACCCCTATGCCAAAATAACAGCGTGGGGTCCCCCCCAAAATCCACACCAGACCTTTATCCAAGCACACAGCCTGGCAGGTTAGGAAAGGGTGGGGACAAGCGAACGCCCCCTCCTGAACTGTACCAGGCCACATGCCCTAAACATGGGGTGTGGGTACCCATGTTGATGAGGCAAGGGCCTCTTTCAGACAACCCAGGTCATTGGTTGTCGGGGTCTGCGGGCAGGCTTAATAAAGTAATCTCTTCTGACTTCTTCTCCGCTTTCTGTCTGGCTCTTCTCCCTTTGTCCACTGTCTTCTGCTGGATCTTCTTCACTGTCTTTTGCTCTTTTGCTCACTCTTTTACCCAGTCTTCTCCCTCTGTTCTTCTTCCGATGTTGACATGACGCTCTCTCCCGCTCTAATGCCAGGTGCACTGGGGGTGATATAAGTTGGGGCCTCCACATGGCATCACACGGTGACCCTGCCCCATGCCAATATAAGTAGTGGCACACCGCTCACCTGGCATTAGAGTGGGAGAGAGCATCATGTCAACATCTGATGAAGAACAGAGGGAGAAGACAGCAGAGAATACCGGGTAAAGGCGCGAACAAAAGAGCAGGAGACAGCAAGGAGACCCGGCAGAAGACAGCGGACAGAGGGAGAAGAGCCGGAGAGGGGAGAAGAAGTCAGAAGAGGCAAAAGACATCAGCGGAGGAGGAAGAGGAGCCGTAGAGGGGAGACGAAGTCGGAAGAGACCCCTGGAGCTGCCTTACTTTAAAAACCTGTGTACTGTTTTATTTTTGACACTTTTTTAGGTGAATGGGTAGGGGTACGATGTACTCCATACTCATTTACATAGGGTGGGGGGCCGAGATCTTAGGGACCCCCTTGTTAAAGGAAAAACTTTTATTTGAAAGCGGACCACACATTGAAGAAGTGGATACCAGGGTTATGGCAGCTAGCTGCTGCTATAACAATGATATTCCACTTCAAAGAGCCAATGTATAACGATGGAGGGTGGTGCGTAAGTGGTTAAGTATCTGCTTGCCGTATGAGGTACAAGCACACAGATACACTGACAGGTCTGCAGGAGTCCTGCATGGGATTAGAGATCTGGTGATCTCTGGTGCAATGATTTGCAGGTTATTGTAATCAAAAAAAATGTAAAGGTGAACTTCTCCTTTAAATCCAAGGAAAGTTGCACATAACAGAACTATACATATAAAAAGGAACGGGTGTTTGTAATGTGATTTTGTAATGTAATTTTACTTCAATCATGGTTAAAGTATAAATTCACCTTTACAGAAAAATCTGTAAGGTGAACTTACACCGAACCCCCTCCTCTGCCCCCCTGTCCTACTGACCTGCAGCATGGTGTTGTCCAGTTCTGTGCCCCGGTATAGCCGCCTTACGGCTCCAGGGCCTAGAGATCCCGTCGGCATTCACTCCTTCTTCTTCCCCGCTGAGAGCACAGGCTACGTCAGTTCTAATTGGTCGGCGCCGCCTAAACGTCCCTCCTGATATGGTACAATTAGAAGATTAAGCTCTGGCATTTCTAAACCCTGGAGCCATGAGGCAGCTATACCAGGGCTCAGAACGGGAGAATGTTGGGCTGCAGGTCAGTGGGACGGGGGACTGAGGAGGGGGTCCTGTGTAAGTTCACCTTACAGATTTTTTTCTGTAAAGGTGAGCTTACACTTTAAGGTCTGATGACTGAAATGCATTGGCTGTTGTGCATCTGTTATACATGTTATTGCAATATAAGATATCCGTTGTCTGATGACATCTCGAGTGCCGACTTTTCCTCCTGTGATCCATGTTACATTGAGGTATTAGCAGCTTGATAGTCTGTGCACCGCAGGGAATTGAGATGTGGGAAGGTAGAAGTGCTAACCCTCCTGTTTCCAGTTGCCTAAAGCGGACTATAAAAAATGAAATTTTCACTATAAAACCTGAAAAACTTTGTGCAAAAATCTAATAATGAAAACCAGCTGCCGGCAGGCAGACCGATATAAAAGTCCAAATACAGTAGTATAATATGGAAGACTGCAGCACTAGTATATAACTTTCAAACAATATAAAGGTGAAAATATAACAAAAAGGCTGGGTTCACACTATTGTGAATTGGATCTGTTTTTTCCGCATCCAATTTGCATAGCAGATGTTTGTGACCGGTTCTCTATGGATCCGGTTAACACATTCCTGGAGCGGCTCTGGTGCGAATTGCACAGGAGTCCTGCACTTCTTTTGGTCCATTTCAGGTCTGAATTCAGCCAAAAAATTTGGCCTAAAAATCGGACCTGATATGGTGAATGGAAACGTACCAGACTCCTACTGTGAGCAGCTCCGTTCTATAGTGTGAACCCGGCCTGAAAGTGAGACTCCTCAACACAACTCCCTATAAGTGTATATATAACAATTGAGGTGAGGAAAGGTTCTGGACAGCCACACTCCGGAAAAGCAAGTTGACGCGTTTCACACTTAACAGTGCTTAATCAGTGATTAAGCACTGTTAAGTGTGAAACACATCAGCTTATTTGTCCCATTTTCTGCTGTGGCTTGTATTTTAGATTTTTTTTACAATAAAGGCTAATTTCTGGAGTGTGGCTATGCAGAACCTTTCCTCACCTCAATTGCTATATGCTTAGTTCGCACCTGATGCTTCAACACTGAGGAGAGTCCTATTTCCATACACCCACCTGGAGCGGTAATCCCTTTCCTCCTGTATATATAACAATGGTATGGAGACAACTTCACTGGTAACTAATGAAGAGAATTTATAAACCGCATATATAAAATTGAATACAGCAATTTATACAAAATACATTTTTGTGTCATCTACACTGTTGGAGTTTTTTTTTCTCTTTTTGTGGATCCAAATTGGTCATTGCTTCCTGTCACCTGACATGACCATTCGCTATTCAGTGTCAGGGGATCTCCCCATTACTTCCTATGAGTACAGAGCTCTTATCAGCAGAGATAAATAGAATGTCAGATAAAAATCATCCCGTCCAATCACTAGCAATCCTGATTCAGACCTCGCTGTCTGCTGATACCATTCATCTCCATACACAAGGAGATTATAGCACAATACGAGTCAAGTCAGTGGTATTCTGTTGCTCATCCTGTGTATGGAATTATCACCGTCTCTACACATGATTGACAATATTGGGGGGTCTACACCATTATAGAATTTTTCCTATAAAATTCTATTTCCTGGAGTTTTATAAATCTAATATAAATTATTCCAATAAAGAGAAATGAGTTCCATTCATGTAGAGAATAATTACATCCATTACTGGGGGAGAAATGTATTTTCTTCTGGTAACATTCTTTTCTCCTTCTACAGATTGTCTGATAATCAGCTGACGGACAGTTCCTGCTCCCACCTGGCATCTGTAATAAGAAATAACCAGACACTGAGGACACTGGGCCTGGCTGATAGCAATCTGGAGGTTCCTCATTTCAGGGATCTGATGGAAGCTCTGACAACAAGCCGGATAGAGGCATTACTGTGAGTATAACAGGACTGACTGAGACAATAATATTCTGGGACAGTTTTATATCTAAACCTCATAAATAATCAGTGGTGGCTGGTGCTCAAAATTTTTGGGGGGGCGCAAATGAAGAAAAAAAAATCGCAGCCTCACTGTGCCCATCAAATGCAGCCACTGTTCCATCAATTCGCACCACTGTGCCATGCCATCAAACGCAGCCACTGTGCCATGCCATCAAACGCAGTCACTGTGCCATGCCATCAAACGCAGTCACTGTGCCATGCCATCAAACGCAGCCACTGTGCCATCAGTTGTCATCACTGTGCCATGCCATCAAACGCAGCCACTGTGCCATCAATTGTCACCACTGTACCATGCCATCAAACGCAGCCACTGTGCCATACCATCAAATGCAGCCACTGTGCCATGCCATCAATTGTGGTCACTGTGCCATCAATTGTCACCACTGTGCCATGCCATCAATTGTGGTCACTGTGCCATGCCATCAATTGTGGTCACTGTGCCATCAAACGCAGCCACTGTGCCATGCCATCAAATGCAGCCACTGTGCCATGCCATCAAATGCAGCCACTGTGCCATGCCATCAAATGCAGCCACTGTACCATGCCATTAATTGTAGTCACTGTGCCATCAATTGTCACCACTGTGCCATGCCATCAAATGCAGCCACTGTGCCATGCCATCAAACGCAGCCACTGTGCCAATTGTCACCACTGTGCCCTTTAATTGTCGCCACTGTGCCCATTCATGCCGCTGTGCCAATTGTCCCCACTGTGTCACTGTCCAGTCATCCATCCACCTCGGAGCTTTATATTATAACCTGCTGGGACTTGTAGTTCTCCATCGTCTCCTGGGGCTCAGGTGCATGCAATCCACCATCTTTGTCCAGTTTTTCTCACTGCTGGGACTTGTAGTCCCATAGATGGTGGATTGCATGCACCTGAGCCCCAGGAGAAGATGGAGAACTACAAGTCCCAGCAGGTTATACATACAATAAGGCTCTGAGGTGGATGGGTGTGGATGGCATGCACCTGAGCCCAGGAGAAGATGGGGAACTACAAGTCCCAGCAGGTTATAATATAAGACACCCATCCACCTAGGAGCCTTATATTATAACCTGCTGGGACTTGTGGTTCCCCATCTTCTCCTGGGCTCAGGTGCATGCCATCCACACCCATCCACCTCAGAGCCTTATTGTATGTATAACCTGCTGGGACTTGTAGTTCTCCAATCTCCATCTTCTCCATGAGCCCCAGGAGAAGATGGAGAACTACAAGTCCCAGCAGTCTAACTACAATAAAAGGCTCCAAGGTGGATGGGTGGGGATCAGGCAGTGAATGTGCATTTAAAAAAAACAATAACGGGGTAGGGGGTGCTTCCTGACGGCAGACATTTCGGGCACAATATGCATTTAAAAAACGTTTTCAATCAGCGGGGGGGGGGGGGATGGTGCTTCCTGACGGCATGCATTTCAATAGT
Organism: Rana temporaria; assembly: GCF_905171775.1. NCBI lineage: Eukaryota > Metazoa > Chordata > Amphibia > Anura > Ranidae > Rana > Rana temporaria. The sequence continues at coordinate 115,924,136 of NC_053501.1, forward strand.
TTCAATAAGTGGGTGGGGAGGTGTGCCGGCCACCGATGCTGTTGCTGCTGCCGCCAAAGTTTTTAGCACAGAACAGTAGTACAAACTGGGGTGAGGGGAAGACATGGCAGGCATTGCTCAGCTTACCTGTTCCACGAACGGGCGCACTGAGCTCGATAGTGCCGACGTCACTTCCTGTTTGTCCAGTGACGTCGGAACTAGCACAGAGACGGGAAAGTGTATGCACCCGCCCGGCCATGACAATACTACTGTCCATCGCGCTGGAAGCAAGTGGCGTGATGGGCAGCGCCACAAAGGCATATTTTGGCTGCCAATGTAGCGCCACGTCTGCAATCCCGTGATTGCACAGACATGGCGCTACTCCTACTGCACTGTGCCCGGCGCGCGGACACAGTGCACATAAGGACCTTTTTTGGATTTTTTTTTTCTTAAAGGGACAGGTTTAAATAAAAAATATTTTTTTTCTTCTGACTGGGGGAGGGGGGGCTGCGCCCGGGCACCCCCTATGGACGGGCCACCACTGCAAATAATATAGAAATATGAGCATGTCATCAAATTCCATCTTTAGGCTTCATAAATATTCATCCTGAACTGTTATATCCAAACTACATAAATCAAATAATAATAATGGATATATATTTCATTTCCTGTTTGTCTCTATATATCGTCAATTTCAGGCAGTTGTCTGAAGATGGCTATAAATTTGCCACAATTATTATATGTATTGCACAATGCACCTATATGGATACACAAGAAATGGTTTAGGAAAATAGATACTTTGTTTAGAGAACTAATATGGTAAGGAGGTCAAGCCAGGATTAAGTTGCAAACTCTGCAACTATCAACAAGAGAGGGGGTATGGCAATACCACATCCACGATGCTATTTTTTGGCAGGAGGAGATATAAATGGGGGACTAATGACTTTAGGGGCACCCCACGAGACAGTGGTAGAGACGCTGCAGGCCAACTCATTTATTAATAAACTTCCCACGGTTAAGATGGCTATTAAAGTATGGAAAGCAGTAAAGTTATTGGGAGGACTAGGTGGAGTGACAGAATATGTGCCCCTTTGGGATAACAGGAATTTTAAGGAGCTGGAGACAGTTGGAAAAATTAGCGAATGGGCAGCAAAGGGGATAGTTAGATAGTTGGCCCAGTTGTACGAATGAAGAACTTTAAAAACTTTTTCTGCATTAAGAGAGGAATATGATGTACCCAAACACACGTTTTATAGATCTCTTCAAATTAGACATGCTTTAAATGCTCAGTTTGAGTAGGACCAGTGTGGGATAGGACCCTTATTTCTCAGAAACTGGGTAAGCAGAGTAAGACGAGGGGATTTATCTCCGAAATCTATCCACATATATGCGAGGGAAGTATAGAAGGCCCAGAACCTCTTAAAAGTATAGGGGAATGGGAGGAAGATCTGGGGACTATAACAGAGGGACAATGGAGGAAGATACTGGAGAGAGGACACATGGTCACAGTTTCGCCGGAACATAAGTTTTAATTTCTGATGCTGATACATAGGTGCCATGATACAGGGGATTTAATACACATGATATGGAGGTACCCGAAATTGTTTAGGTATTGGCTGGGGATCATCAATGTTATAAATATGACATATAAAACAAAGTTGTAGATGGATCTCAGACTGTGTATCCTGGGTCTAGGGGAAGAAATAAGCGGAGTAGCCAGTACAGTAAAAGTAGTGTTGGGGTGCCTCTTTCAAGCAAGAAAACTAATCACTCAAAGATGGTAAGCAGAGAAACCCCCTTCAGTAAAATAATGGGTTAATGTAGTTACTGAAACAATATGGAAGGAGAAGGTAGTATATACTAAGAGAAGAAACATCAGGTAGTTTGGTAAAATGTGGAACCCGTGGCTGGAAAAAATGGGATATCCCATGTAAAAAAGTAAAAACAACAGCTCCTGACAGTTTTTGACAATTCCTTTTTTAAAGAATAAAGTGCCCCCCGATGTCCGTCCATCTTCAATCACGGCATCCGACAGTCCCGAAAAAAAAAAAACGAATGGAAAAACTCCATGCTAGGCATCCCGTCGACTGGCATCTTTTTGCTTTGACAGCTGTTGTGATGCATTTGCCTATATGTCTCAGTCTAATTCTCCCTGCTTGCCCTGTGTAATTCTGTCCTCGGCTAGCAGGTTATTGATGTGCTAATGTCCCCTCACTATTTCTAAAGGTTAATTGATCTATTGTGTTGTGTGAAGGAGATCTGTGTTTAAGTGGCTTGTGTTAATTATTCTGATTGCTCCAGTGTGGTAATTATCTCTCTATATGCGGGGTCGAGCGGTCTAGTTAATGTATTCAGTACAACTAGTAATCAGCGTCCTTGATGTCATTGTCTAAAGAAAATGTGTTCTCAGACTCGGCTCCGTCGTGTCTGCCTAATCATCTGTATGGAAGCCCCAGTGTGAGGGAGCGGAGATTTGTCATTGTAACAGTTTTGGAAATGACATATAAGCTGTGTGATATAACATTAAAGTCTGTCTTGTTCTAGCAGTAAGCCTGGACTAATGTGTGGCTTAATGGGCGATCTCAGGAATATTCCTCCTAGTGGAATATTGGGGTGATGTTCTTATGGAAGAAGGGAATCTTTGACGGGGATATCATACCAATACCGTCACAGCTGTTATATAGGAAAGGGCGGGGCCACCAGGTGATGTAACCGAGTCATCCCGTCCCTTCAGACGTCATGTAGCGGCATGTGATGTCAGAGGGGGAGGGGTCACCAATTTACGTCACTGGGTGGCCCTGCCTTCCCTATTTAACAGCTGTCAAAGCGAAAAGACAGCAGTCGCGGGGACGCCTCCCACAGAAGCAGAGTTTTTTCTTTTTTTTCAGTTTTCAGGACCGTCCGACGCCGTGATTGACGATGGATTTACACTTGACGATGGATGGAGCACTTTTTATTTTTTAATAAAGGAATTGTCAAAAAATGTCTGCTGTTGTTTTTACTCTTTTGACACTTTTTCGGTGAATTGGTACTCATTCACATAGGGGGGGCAGGATCTGTGGGCCCCTTTGTTAAATAAATAAGCTCCCCGCCCACAGACCCTCACAACCACTGGGCAAGGTTTGTGGGGATGGAGCCCTTATCCCCGTCAACATGGGGACAACGTGCTTTGGGGAGGACTCCAAACCACCCTCCCCATGTTGAGGGCATGTGGCCTGGTATGGTTCAGGAGGGGGGTCGCTCTCTCATCTCCCCCCTTTTCCTGCGGCCTGCATGCTCCAATAAGGGTCTGGTATGGATTTTGCAGGGACCCCCACGCCATTTTTTTTTATATTTGGCACAGGGTTCACCTTAAAATCCATACCAGACCTGAAGTGCCTAGTATGGATTTTGGGTGGAACCCCAAACAAAAAACAATGTGAGTCATGTCAGTTGTATTCTGTGCTTATCCTGTGTATGGACTATGGAGATATCCCCATTTCTACACGTGGATGAATATATTGAGGGGTCTACTTCATTATAACATTCTATTTACTGGAGTTTTATAAAGTAATCTAAAATAAATAATTCCAATAAAGAGAAATGAGTTCCATTCATGTAGAGAATAGTTCAATTCTGTCCTGGGGGACAAATTCATTTTCTTCTGGTAACATTCTTCTCTTATTCTACAGATTGAATGATGATCACCTGACAGACAGTTCCTGCCCCCATCTGGCATCTGGAATAAGAAATAACCAGACACTGAGGACACTGAACCTGTCCTGGAACAATCTGGAGGGTCCTCATTTCAGGGATCTGATGGAAGCTCTGACAACAAGCCGGATAGAGGAATTACAGTGAGTATAACAGGACTGACTGAGACAATAATATTCTGGAACAGTTTTATATCTAAACCACATAAATCATATAGTAATATGATAATACCATCAAAATCCATCTTTAGCTTCATAAATATACAACCCTGGACTGTTGTGTCCAAACTACATAAATCAAATAATAATAGTGGACAGGTAAGTGTCCATATATTAAAAGTCAGCAGCTACAGGATTTTTAGCTGCTGACTTTAATTTATTTTTTCCCCAGGCCAAACTCTTCTTTAATATAATTATAATGCAGGATATTGATTTAAATGTGGAGATGCAGAATGATACGTTAAATACAGTTCTGTAAGCAACACCTTATTTTCTGGTACTGCCCCTCCTGTGACTAGACTCTGGATTCGTCCCTGGACAGTGACAACTTTATTCTCCAATTGGATGGTGCACCACCACACTGGTTAGGCAACGTGCAAGCTTACCTAGATGAAAATCTTCCTCAACGACAGATTGGATGAGAAATATCTGCACAAAAAAAACCTTGAAAAGGTTTTGGAGACTCTTAATGAAAGAAAACCAGCCACCAGCAGGAAGTCTGGTCTAAAAGTTCAAATAGCAGTGGTGGTCAATGTTCCATATATTTTGAGGGTGACAAACAAACCACCTAGCCGCCACCTCCCTGGTCGGTCAGTTAATTCCCCCATCGCTTGATAGCTTGGTCAATCCCCCACTCACTCACCCATCCGTCCATCTGTCTACCAGATCCACAATTATCCCATCCAGGTCTCAGGCAGCTTTGGTGGCTTTCCCTTGTGTCTCCTCCTCTTCCTCCCTGCTTCTGCTCTGGCCAATCTGGTCACTTCTTCTCTCATACAATCGGGTCTCAGGACCCAATTCCTGATTGGCCGGGAGGAGAAGCAGGAAGACAATAGCGAATATTAATTTGCTATTGTCACACAACTGGGTGGGCTCAGGGCTGAATTTTTTTTAAATTAGCCACTTGACCTCTGGAAGGTTTTATCCCCTTCCATGACCAGGCCTTTTTTTGCTATTTGGCACTGCGCTAGTTTAACTGGTAATTGCAAGGTCATGCAAAACTGTACCCAAACAAAATGCATGTCCTTTTTTCACACAAATAGAGCTTTTATTTTCATGGTATTTAATCACCACTGGGTTTTTTATTTTTTGTGATTCAAATGAAAAACAACTGAAAAATTTGAATTTTTTTTCTACTTTTTGTTATAAAAAATATCCAATGAACTCAAAATGAATTGTGCTAATTAACTCACCTATTGTTTCTGTTTGTTAGCAACTTATTGTGAGATGTGTTTATACTTGTAATAATGTGTATTGTACAGTACTTTGTATTCACTGTTGTAGGGCCCAAATAGCCTAGTCATCTAGGCTAGTTTAAGTGACTAGTTAATTAGCTCATGTTAAGTATATCACTGTAAGTTATTAGTTGCTAGAGGGGGAGTAGCATGGTTTATGTTGGCTGTTCCATAGTTGTGTTAATTATATTCCTGTATACAGTTTGTATTGTTAGGGTAATATGATCAGGAGGGGAATGTTCTCCTGTGGGGTATAAAGTATGCATCTGGGTTTCAATAAACAGCCATTCTTTTGGATTTTTTGATGTTTGGGGTAAAAATTGCTAGTATTACCTCTTGGTGTGCTTAGAACGGTTTGAGGGTGGGAGGTGCTGATTTGCAGAAAGAAGCAACTAAACATGTGTTGTCCTCATTCTTGCCGCTCATGCATGCCCCTCGGGGCTTCACAGCATGGCGATAGGGAATGAAATTGTCTCTTTAGCGTGTGACTGGCTATGTCCAATCACAGTCAGTCACAAATGTCAACAAATGGCGGTAACATGCCGTTACCAGGTTCTCCTCCTCGAACATCTATCCAGGGTGAGGAAGAGATTGCAGTAACAGTGAGTTACCAATTACAGTAGTAAAACAGTACAGTAGTAAAACCAGAGCTTTTTTTCTCATAAAATAGGTGCAGGAACTCAACCACGACCCCATTAAAATTTCACAAACAGTAGAAGTGTCTTAAAGGGGGAATTAAATACCAGGATTGCATTACATAAAGAGTGCAGAGTTCAGGGGGTTACACACAGAGTGCAGAGCTGTCACTTGTAAACACAGAAACCAGACTTCTGTGTTTACAAGTGATTGTGGTGAGCAGGCACCAAAGGGTCTGAGCCAGAGGTGGTGGAACTGAGTTCCCCCAAGTTCCCCTTGAAAAAAAGCCCTGAGTAAAACACAGTCCTCAGGTTGCTCCCAAAATAGAGAGAAGACCTGTCTCTAAGCCCATCAGAGTACCTGTCTGTAATCCCATCAGAGTACCTATCTGCAGCCCAGGGTACCTATATGCAGCCCAGAGTACCCAAGTACCTGTCTGCACCCCAAAATACCCGAGTACCTGTCACCAGTCCATCAAAGTAACCGAGTACCCGTCTCCAACCCATGAGACTACCTGTCTCGTGGGGTAATTTTGTTGGTGTTTCCACTGTCCTGGTGCTCCAGGGTCTTCAAAAGTGTGATAGATACTCAGGAAGTTAGATGTGTAATTTATGAACCTAATAACACACGGAGGTGCTACTTGGATGTTGGGCCTCTGTATGTGGCCAGGCTGTGTAAAAGTCTCACACACGTGGTATCGCCATACTCCGGATGAGTAGCAGAATGTGTTTTGGGGTGTCATTGCAAGTATGCCGATGTGAGAAATAACTTGTTTATATGACAATTTTATGTAAAAAAATAAATAAAATGTCTTTGTTTTCCTAAGAATTGTGGGACAAAATTACAACTTCAAAAATTCACCATGCCTTATACTAAATACCTTTGACTATCAACTTTGCGAAATGGGGTCATTTATACTGTCCTGATATTTCGGGGCCTCAAAAAATTAAATAGGTCATCAGTACATCAGGCGTGATCAATTTTCAATGATTGGTACCATAGCTTGTAGACTCTAAGGCTGACCATACATTATACAATTTTCTTCTATAGATTTCCTTTAGCTTTACCAAAACCATATAATATGAGGTCAAATCTAAACACTTCCCATTTGTGTGCAATCAGGCAGGCCCTTGTACTACACAGTTGAAGATAAATCTAAAGATAATTGAATAAGAAAATTGTATGGTGTATGGCCAGCTTAACTTTCACACAGACTAACCAATATCCACTAATTTGGGTTATTTTTAACAAGGATATGTAGCAGTATGAATTTTGGCCCAAATTTATAAACAAAAATTACTTAAGCCTCATACACATGGTTGGACTTCAAACAAACTTTTCTGTGGATTTTTATTTGAAGGGCGTTGGCCGTGAACTTAGTATGCATACACACGGCAGGACTTTTTCAGCAAACTTTCCCAACATCACATGTTTTTTCTGCTCTTTTCTGCTCTTTACCGCCACCCTTTGGTCAACTTCTGCTAATGTTGGTTGATTTTAACATTGGTTTTGAGCATGTGTGCTTGTACTTTGGACAAAAGTACACAAACTTCTGTACACACGATAGGACTTTGCACCGTAGCACTTTTGTTGACGAAAAGTTTGTACGTCTGCAGAGCAAACATTTGTCCAATGAAAACCGAAAACGTTTGTCCGATGGAGCATACACACGGTTGGATTTTTTTGAAAACCTGGGAATTTAGAAGTTTGTTGTCAAAAGATCTGACTGTGGGCCGGATTCTCGTAACACTTACGCCGATGTATGTGTAGATATGCTGCGTAAGTGCACAGATGCGCTGTCGTATCTATGCGCCGGATTCTCAATACAAGATATGCCTGAAATTTGGCTTCATCCGACCGACGTAAGTTTCCTACGCCGTCGGAAAACAAAAAGTGTAGCGCTAAATATATGTGTCAAAACAAAAAGTCTATAAAAAATAAATCTTATAATCATAAAGTGATAACACCAAGGTGCTCAAAAGTCCATAATTAATGATATATAATTGCAATCTTAGTAAAGTTCAAAATCCAAAGAGATCCAAAACAGAAGTGACATGTTGTGGAAAGTAGAAGTGAGAATTGCTAGTAGATCCACCACCAAGGTAAATATTGGAGGCTTACCAGAGAGGGTGGACCTAAATAAGCATATACTTAGTAGGTCATAAAGGCTTAAAGGGTAACGGTATCCCGGTTCCAAAGCAGCTTGTATGGTAGACAGAAAGGTAGACCTCTGAGGGTTTCCACTGTATATGCGATGTAAGATAAATGATGGAAGATGGTACCAAATAGCAACCAATGATGACCATGGGCAATATCCAGAAAGTCCGGAGGCTCAGAGTGTAAAAGGCAAAGGGGAAAGAACGAGGATGCACATAGTGTAATTCTGTTTGAACAATTTACTTGGCAGCAAAAGGTAAAAAATATTACACTCACATTTCAGTAGACACAAACAGGCATGTATCAATTAAGCAGTAGGGTCAGCATGGAGTCCCGATGCGTTTCGATCTCTAGATCGTCATCTGGGGTGCTGACCTACTGCTGTAAACAACCCTAATATATAGATGTGTCCCCCTACCGTCGGAGCCTGGGCGCATATTTACGCTGGCTGCAAGGGGCGCTTCCATTGAATTACGCGTTGAATATGCAAATGACCGAGATACGCCGATTCACGAACGTACTTGCGCCCGTCGCAGTAGGTTACGCCATTTACGTAAGGCGTACGTCCGGCGTAAAATTATTCCACCTATAGGAGGCGCATCCCATGCAAAGGTATGGACGACGGAACAGCCGTCGGATTTTACGTTGTTTACGTAGTAGTACGTGAATGGGCTGGGCGTAGGCTACGTTAACATCGTAGGCATTGAGCCGTCGTATCTTAGGGAGTATCTTCGACGTGATTCTGAGCATGCGCGCGCATGCGCCGTTCGTTCAGGCCATCATTTGCATGGGGTCACGGTTCATTTAAATGGATCACGCCCACCGTCCACCTACTTTGAATTAGGCGGGCTTACGCCGAATAATTTACGTTACGCTGGCGCAACGTAGGGAGCGAGTGCTTTGTGAATACTGTTCTTGCCTCTCTATGTTACGTCGGCGTAGCGCATATGAGATGCGCTACGCCGGCAGAAAGATGCGCCGCTCTACGAGAATCCGGCCCTGTGTGTATGGGGCTTTATTTGCCAAATCTTATAGTAGAAACTGGAAAAATAAAGTGTTTTTTATTTATTTTCATTTTTTCACTTTTTTTGTTTAATTTTTTTTACAAATTTTGTTTGGGTACAGTGTTGCATGACTGTGTAATTGTCATTTAAAGTGCAATTATTAGTAATATAGATGTGATTGTAGGAGATCACACATGGGGGAATCTGATCTTACTGCAATGACCAATCAGAGTCTTATATGAGCTTCCTGTCACCTGACATGACCAATCACTATTCAGTGTCAGGAGATCTCCCCATTATTTCCTATGAGTACAGAGCTCTCATCAGCAGAGATAAATAGAATATCAGATAAAAATCATCCCGTCCAATCACTAGCAATGCTGATTCTGGCCTCACACTGTATTCTGACACCATCATGCTCCATACACAAGGAGATTATAGCACAATACGAGTCATGTCAGTGGTATTCTGTGCTCATCCTATGTATGGAGATATCACTGTCTCTACACATGGAGGAAAATATTGGGAGGTCTACTCCATTATAACATGTTTCTTATAAAAATTTGTTTCCTGGAGTTTTATAAAGTGTTCTAATATAAATGATTCCAATAAAGAGAAATGAGTTCCATTCATGTAGAGAATAGTTACATTCATTCCTGGGGAGAAATGTATTTTCTTCTGGTAACATTCTTCTCTTCTTCTACAGATTGGAGAGAAATTACCTGACAGACAGTTCCTGCCCCCACCTGGCATCTGGAATAAGAAATAACCAGACACTGAGGACACTGAGCCTGTATAAGAACAATCTGGAGGGTCCTCATTTCAGGGATCTGATGGAAGCTCTGACCACAAGCCGGATAGAGGAATTACAGTGAGTATAACAGGACTGACTGAGAAAATAATATTCTTGGACAGTCTTTATATCTAAACCACATAAATAATATAGAAATATGAGAATGTCATCAAAGTCCATCTTTAGGCTCCATAAATATTCAATCCTGGACTGTTGTGTCCAAACTACATAAATCAAATAATAATAATGGAGATATATTTAATTTCCTGTTTGCCTCTATATATCGCCAATTCATTTAAAGTTGCATATAAAATAAAGAAATTAAATATCTGAATTAAAAATAAAATAAAATGTGTAATCTCTAAGGCCTCATGCACACTGGATGTTTTCTTAACCCTCCTAGAAGTCTTCCTCCTGGCAACAGAGTTTTGGCCAAAAAGTGTGTAACGTGTTTACCTGTGTCAATAATTTTTTTCATGGCCATTGAAATAAATGAATGCTCAAGTGGTAAACGCACGTAAACCAAGCGTCAACATGCATTTACACACATCATGCATTTTTATGACAAAACTCATGGGTAGTGTTTTTTCTGCCTTTAAAAGTTTGTGTGAATAGAGACATAGGATAACATGCAGGGGAGTTAAGAGGCAGAAAAACACCACATATCCCTATTAGCAAAAACATCCAGTGTGCATTAGGCCTGATAGTGAAAAACAGCCATCACCAGGAAGACCAATATACATCCAAATACTAGAATGCTGCACTAGTATATAACTTCCACACAATATAAATGTGAAAAATATAACAATAAAAGTGAAGAGAAAAACTCCAATAGTGCAGATCACACAAGACTATACATTTCATCCAAATTGGACATCTGATCCTCTGAGGACAGTCTACTAAGATGAAGTGTATAGGGGGAGCGTTTTGATGCTGAAATTGATGTTATCATACATGGTGCCAGTCATACAGGTTATTATGCAAAACTCTGTATCTTTGTAGATGCCATTTTATATGAGATTTTTATAATAAACAAAGTCTTCTGTCATCTACACTATTGGAGGTTTTCGCTTTTTGTGGACCCCAATTACTAAATGTGACATGAGAAGTGGATGAGGTGGTGTGATCCATTCATTATTCCTGTATGGGGATTGGACCATACACACTCACACTGACCTCTAGGCTTTGAGGTCCAACCTTCTGCTAAGTCTTGGATTCAGTTGTGTTTTTTCACCTTGGTCACAGAAGTCTCACTCATGTTGTGGAAACTTCATTGACTAAAAGTGACACAGTTCCACTTTGGCATTTCTTTGAATATCATGATGGTAGATTTGGTGTTATGGAGTGAACGAGTTATTCTTATTTCCACTGCTTATTTAGACTTTTTGGTTTAAGAGTCTCGCTATGATTATTGCACTATTTTACATATGCTGTTTATAAATTCTCTTCTTTAGTTTCCAATGAAATTGTCTCCATTCCATTGTTAACGTGCAACTGTCTTTGACTGTTGGGTGTAGGGATCTCAAAGAGTCCACGATCATAAGTGACCTTAGCATTGTTTTAACGCTTTTTAGCATCTTGTACTAAACATCTAACTTCCCAGATGACGTATCTTGCAGGGGGTTAAGAGGGACGGTAATGTCTCCTCCAAGGATAACACAGCCTAACGCGAACCAGGATAATTTGTGTACAATCTTTCTACAGAAAGATATGTGATCCATTAGGGAAATAGACATTGGCCAATGTTACAGTTTTCCTGTCGTAGGACCCTTTAAGAATTAAATACCTGCCTTCTGGGTCAGCAAGTTTTTGTGACATAATGAAGGAGGCATCCTTACTTATTAGTATTAGCTAGTTTTAGAGCTGTAATTGATGGCATGATATGCTATAGAGAAAATGTGGATCTAAGATTCGGGACATCATCAGTTTCAAAGTGAGTTTCATTCAGGAATGTAAAATGTGGTTCGAATTTTTTTTTTCTTAGTAAGGTTGTCTTTTTTTTCAGGAATATTAAGGCCTTGTATATTGTGTGTAATCACTGTTGGATGTTTTCCAATCCTATTGTTGCATCCACAAGGCGTTCCAGTATGTTATTAAAATATTTATGTAGGGCCTTTGGAATTTACTCTTTTGTAACTGACACTGGGACCCCTCTTATCCTTGGGTTGTTTTCTCTTCCTCAATTATCAAGGTCTTCTATTTGCCTGCCAACATCAATAAAGTGTTGTGAGTGTGTAGTAGTGATCTGCTTCAGTCTTTTGATATCCCTTTCCCTCTATTTGGCTGCCTGTTCAGCAGCGGATTATTGTTCAGTTAAAACCAATATGTCAGCTTTTAAGTCTGTAATTGCTACTGAAAAGGTTAATATCTGCTGCTATCGTTGTCATAACTGCAATAGTGAGGGGAAGGCCTGCAGAAGGTTTACTGCTTACCGTGTCCTCTGATACCGAGAGATTTCTCTCTGTTCTCGTGCCATCTTGCTTCCCGACATGCTGCCTCGTGAGGAGATTTGTGATTTGAAGACATCAGAGATATTTCTCACCGCTGCTAAGGTGGAGGAACATTTCTGCCGGTTGTGCGGTGTGTTCTGGGTCAGTATGCCCATCTTGTCATACCTGTGAGGCCAGGAGAATGAGCTTAGAGCCGCTGTAGATGAGGAGCTCCTTTAGTGTGCCTCCATGCTCATTGCATTCCAAGCCATGCCCCCTAATTCTTGCATCTCATCACACTCTGTTATCAGCCATGAAATAGCCTTTAACAGTAACCTTGTTATAATCTGATATTCTATGAAGTCCAATAAGTTATAATATAGATGATTGTAGGTGATCATACATGGGAAATCTGATCTTACTGCAATGACCAATCAGAGCCTCATATGAGCTTCCTGTCACCTGACATGACCATCCGCTATTCAGTGTCAGGGGATATCAAATTCCTATGAGTACAGAGCTCTTATTGGCAGAGATAAATAGAATATCAGATTAAAAACTTCTTGTCCAATCACTAGCAATGCTGATTCTGGCCTCACACTGTCTGCTGATACAATTCCTGCTCCATATACAAGGAGATTATAGCACAATACGAGTCATGTCAGTGGTATTCTGTGCTCATTCTGTGTATGGAGATATCACGGCCTCTACACATGGATGACAATATTGGGAGGTCTAATTCATTATAAAAATTTTGTTTAAAATTCTATTTCCTGGAGTTTTATAAAGTAATCTAATATAAATTATTCCAATAAAGGGAAATGAGTTCCATTCATTCTTGGGGGAGAAATTCACTCTTTCTTCTGATAACATTCTTCTCTTCTTCTACAGATTGTCCGATAATGGCCTGACCGACAGTTCCTGCCCCCACCTGGCATCTGGAATAAGAAATAACAAGACACTGAGGACACTAAACCTGTCTAGGAACAATCTGGAGGGTCCTCATTTCAGGGATCTGATGGAAGCTCTGACGACAAGCCGGATAGAGGAATTACAGTGAGTATAACAGGACTGACAGACAATAATATTCTGGGACAGTCTTATATCGAAACCACATAAATAATCTAAAAATGTGATAATGTCATCAAAATCCATCTTTTGGATCCATAAATATCCAATCCTGGACTGATCCATTCATTATTCCTGTATGGGGATTGTACCATACAAACTCGCTGACCTCTAGGCTTTGAGGTCCAACCTTCTGATAAATCTTGGATTTAGTTGGGGTGATTCACTTTGATGGTCACAGAAATCTCACTCATGTTGTGGAAACGTAATTGACTAAGGCCTGGTTAACACCTATGCAGGTTGCAGTTTGCATATTGCAGGTGCATTTTGCATTTTTCAATACATGTTTTTAATCCATTGAAGTCTATGGAACCAAAGACCAGAAAAAAAGTTCCTGGCCCTTTCTATTAAATGCACAGATGTGACCCATAGGAAACCATGCTAAATAGACTGTGGTGTGTTTCTGCAAAACTGAAAACACACTAAAAAAGGCATAGGTGTGAACAGTGTCATTAGCATACACAATGAAAGGTCTTAGGAGCCAGGCTCACTTAACACCTCAAAGTTAGACATCTGACCTTTACAAACTTAATTAGTACAGTAGACACAAAACAGTATTAGCATTGAAGGAGACACTGTTATTGACCGGTTGGGGGTCAGAATGAAATCACCTGTAATATGTCCAGATCTCCTGCAATACATGAATTATCATTTCTCAGTCATCCTATGCCCAAAATCGGCATAGGATGACCCTAGACCCAAGAGTCATTAGTGAAGCTGTCACAGGAGTACCCCCATCCTTCAAAAGTCTTTGGGTGTCACGTGCCATTCCGTTACAAGGCCTAAAAGTGACACAGTTACACTTTGGCATTTCTTTGAACATCATGGTGGAAGATTTGGTGTTATAGAGTGAAGGAGTTATTATTTCCACTGTTTATTTAGACTTTTTAGTTTCACTACTATTGCTCACTAATATTGCAGCACTATATTATATATGATGTTTATAAGTTATCTTCCTTAGTTTCCAGTGAAATCGTCTCCAGTTGACAGTCTTTTACCATTGTTCATATATTTTAAACAGGAATAAATAAATATTTTTCTTTTCAAAAATACAATTCCTTATTTTTTTTTTTCTCAAATTACCTTTAAAATCCCAATTCAGAGGTTTATTCCAACGTGAAATTGTCTTCTTACCATTGTTATATACACACCTATAAGGATTTTTGTGTCAAGGAGTCTCAATTTTATTGTTATATTTTCACATTTATATTGTTATATACTAGTGCTGCAGTCTTGCATGTAATAAAGCTGACTATATACCAGTACAATTGTATTTGGATTTTTTTAATTTTAAGAATGTTCATGCCATTCCCTAATTCTTATGCCACGTACGCACGGTCGTTTTTTGTGATGAAAAAAAACCCAACATTTTTAAAAACGTCATTTAAAATGACCGTGTGTGGGGAAAACTTTGTTTTATGTCTTCTGAAAAACGAAAAAAGAAAAAAATTTGAGCATGCTTCAATTTTTTATGTCGTTTTTCAAAACGTCGTTTTTTGTATCATAAAAAATGACCGTGTGTAGCTAAAACGACATTTAAAACAACGTTTTTAAACCCGTACATGCTCAGAAGCAAGTTATGATGCGAGCTTGAATGGAACAGAGTGCCGCCATACGTGCTGAACGTAACCGCGCTTTGCTAGAGCTCTATGAAAAAACGATGGTGTGTATGCTACGTCGTTTTTTAAAATGAAGTTTGAAAAACATTTTTTTTTTTTCATGCTAAAAAATGACGTTTTTTTTATCACAAAAAACGACCGTGTGTACGCGGCATTAGTTTGGGTCAAACAGACATTTTGTTTTTGACAAAAGTGACATGAAAATTAAAAGCAGCAGGATGGAAAAAATATTCTAGAATGAAGAGGTTTTTAACAGTATATGAGGTCTTCATTCAGTAAAGTCTTTTTTTTTTAAACCACGTTAAACGACAAACAACAATTTTAAAATAATTCTAAACCACATTCATGAAGCCATCAGATGTACTGAGAATTTTTGTACAAATGTTCATTTGAAAATCTCCTAGTGTATGAGCAGCTTAATTCTTGGATCTTATCACTCTGTTATCATTCATGAAATAGTCTTTTCCTGTAACCTTGTTATAATCTTATATTCTATGAAGTCCCATAAGTAGTAATATAGATGTGATTGTAGGAAATCATACACAGGGCATCTGATCTTACTGCAATGACCAATCAGAGCCTCATATGAGCTTCCTGTCACCTGACTATTCAGTGTCAGGGGATCACCCCATTACTTCCTATAAGATAAATAGAATGTCAGATAAAAAATCATCCTGTCCAATCACTAGCAATGCTGATTCCGGCCTCACACTGTCTGCTGATACCATTCATGCTCCATACACAAGGAGATTATAGCACAATACGAGTCATGTCAGTGGTATTCTGTGCTCATCCTGTGTATGGAGATATCACCGTCTCTACACATGGAGGACAATATTGGAGTTTTATAAAGGGATCTCATATAAATGATTCCAATAAAGAGAAATGAGTTCCATTCATATAGAGAATAGTTCCATTTATTCATGGGGGAGAAATTCATTTTTTTCTGGTAACATTCTTCTCTTCTTCTACAGATTGGCTAATAGTGAACTGACAGACAGTTCCTGCCCCCACCTGGCATCTGGAATAAGAAATAACCAGACACTGAGGACACTGGACCTGTCTGATAACAATCTGGAGGGTCCTCATTTCAGGGATCTGATGGAAGCTATGACAAGCGGGATAGAGGAATTACAGTGAGTATAACAGGACTGACTGAGACAATAATATTCTGGAACAGTTTTATATCTAAACCACATAAATAATATAAAAATGTGATAATGTCATCAAAATCCATCTTGAGGATTCCTAAATATCCAATTCTGGACTGTTATGTCCAAACGACATAAATCAAATAATAATAATGTAGATACATATTAGGCTTGTGCAATTCGTTTCGTAACGAATCGAAGTTCGGACGAATTTAGCAACTTTCGGAGGTTCGTAACCTTTCGAATTTCCGAACAAAGCAATTACGAATAAAAACGAATCCGAAATAAATGATATTGCAAATAGCGAATGCACGAATGCCTTCGGCATAATTCGTTGTTGCGTTATTGCGGCCTAATTTAACAGCAAGTCGACTTGTTGTAATCCCAACCACACTTCCAAAAATAACACGCTCTGCTCTGCTCTCTGCTCCTCCCTCACCGTGCTGAACTCACTCTCAAAATGGTGTACAGGGGCGGAGGCTATAGCCGCATGTCAAAAACGAAAGTAAAATGCGAGTTTTCAAATTGTTACAAATAACGGTAATGTATTTAGAAAAGTAAAAATCCATTCGAAGCACGTTAGGCAGCGACATTGTGAGAGAGACACGGAAAATTACGAATCAACGAACCAAAAAAAAATTACGAATCAACAAAAAATAATGTACTCTACCGAAAGTACGAATTATAAATCAACTAAAAATAAGGTTTGCATGAATACGAACCATTCAATGAAAAATGACTCCTGCGAAAATATGAATTAGTCCGAACACGAAAAATCCCGTTTAGCAAAATTATGAATGATTACAAATCAACAGGACGGAAAATAAACTAAACAAAACAAATTTTTCCGTTGCGCACAAGTCTAATACATATGTCTCTACATATCGCCAATTTATTTAAAGTTGGATATCAAATAAATATCTAAATTAGAAAATCTTGGCCCAGATTCTGAAAGGGCTTACGACGGCGCAACGCAATGTGCGCCGTCGTAAGTCCTAATCTGGCCCGTCGTATCTATGTGACTGATTCTTAGAATCAGTTACGCATAGATAACCATTAGATCCGACAGGCGTAAGGCTATTACGCTGTAGGATCGTAAATGCAATTATTTTTTTCGCCGCTAGGTGTCGCCTGCGTCGTTTTCCCCGTTGTGTATGCAAATTAGCAAAATATGCGAATTCCCGAACGTACGCGCGGTCGACGCAGTGAAGTTACAACGTTTACGTTAGATTTGCGACACGTAAAGTTGCCCCTGCTATATGAGGGGCAACCAATGTTAAGTATGGCCGTCGTTCCCGCGTCGAAATTTAAAAATTTACGTCGTTTGCGTAAGTCATCCGTGAATGGCGCTGGACGCCATTTACGTTAACGTCGAAACCAATGACGTCCTTGCGACGTCATTTCGCGCAATGCACGTCGGGAAATTTTACGGACGGCGCATGCGCAGTGCGATCGGCGCGGGAACGCACCTAATTTAAATGATCCACGCCCCCTACCCGGATCATTTGAATTAGGCGGGCTTGCGCCGGAGGATTTACGCTACGCCACCGCAGATTTACAGGCAAGTTCTTTGTGAATAAAGCACTTGCCTGTAAAACTTGCGGCGGCGTAACGTAAATGAGATGCGTTATGCCGCCGCATTTTTACGCAAATCTACCAGAATCTGGGCCTTAATGTGTAAACGCTAAGGCCTCATGCACACTTGATGCTTTCTCCTGACAGCAGCGGTTTGACTAAAGATAGCCTTATGCCGCGTACACACAACCATTTTTCATGACGAGAAAAATGCAATTTTTTAAATTGGTCTTTAAAAACGATCGTGTGTGGGCTCCAGAGCATTTTTCGATGTGAATTAAAAATTTAGAACATGCTCTATTTTTTCTTGCCGTTTTTCACGTTGCCGTTTTTCACGTCGTGAAAAATGGTCGTGTGTAGGCTTTAACGACGGGGAAAAAACGCGCATGCTCAGGAGCAAGTTATGAGAAGGAAAATTTGCATAATGATGCCCAAAGGGTGGCGCCATTCGAATGGAGCTTCCCCTTTATAGTGCTGTTGTTCGTGTTGTACGTCACCGCGCTTTGCTCCAGCATTTTTTTTTTCACAATCGTGTGTATGCAAGACAGGCTTGACAAGAATCACGTCCAGAAAAACGTTGTTTTCTCCATGACATTAAAAACGGTCGTGTGTACGCGGCATTACTCTTGTCCAGATTTTTTTTTTATTATGGCCATTAAAATGAAATATTGCTCAAGCGCCAAACCCACCTAGTGTTGGCATGCTTTTAGACACATTTACATGTGTTTACACACATCAAGCTTTTTTCCTGACAAAACTCTGCTACTCCTGGACACCGCGGGATGCCGTGGGAAGAGGACAGAAAGATCCCGGGGGAGGAGCACAGAGGGATGCCGTGGAGAGAGGACAGAGAGACGCTGGGGAAGGAGCACAGAGGGATGCCATGGGAAGAGCACAGAGATGTGCTGGGGGAGGAGCACAGAGGGACACCGTGGGGAGAGGACAGAGAGATGCCGGGGAAGGAGCACAGAGGGATGCCGTGGGAAGAGGACAGAGAGATTACGGGGAAGGAGCACAGAGGGATGCCATGGGAAGAGGACAGAGAGACGCCGGGGAAGGAGCACAGAGGGATGCCGTGGGAAGAGGACAGAGAGACTCCGGGGAAGGAGCACAGAGGGATGCCATGGGAAGAGGACAGAGAGACGCCGGGGGAGGAGCACAGAGGGATGCCGTGGGAAGAGGACAGGGAGAGGCTGGAGGAGAAGGACAAAGGGACGCCGCGGGATCAGGATAGAGAGGGACATTGTGGCGGTCAATAAGGCCTAGAGGATAGCACGTTAGGCACTTCCTAATGGCTCAGTCCCTAGGAACAGAAATGGATAATGGCCAACAGGCGCTCTTACCAGACCCGGTGAAACTGAAAAGGCTGAACTTGGTGGACCTGTGACTATTGTCTACTATAAAACTGAATGTGTAGCCCATTTTCCCAAACTTTATAACATGTTAAAACCCCATAAGACCCAACCCAATGCAGTAAAAATAATACTCTTGCTGTGACACCCTCTGTTCATTAAGTCAAGTAACAGAGGAATATGGAATATATTTACCTTATTCCTCACTCTGGCAGGATTTAGAGCTTTCCTTTTCTATTTGATGCTCCCTCTTATGAGTGGTCCCTCACCATCCTCACCTACAATGCAGAACTATTAGCCGGGCATCGTACTTCATTACATCATTGTGTGACTGCCTGCCAGAGCCAAATCCATAGCTCTGCTCAAGATTTATCCCCCTATACAATGACAATCTTGTGCTAGCCCCTGTAGTCTGTCTCTAAGGATCCGATCATTGTGAGCAAGCCAGGAGTGTGGAAATGAGTCAAGGAAGATTAAGGAGTCAAATCCTTCTGATCCTAAAGTGATTAAACTTCTCTCAGGAGAGAAGAGAAAAGACGTCCATCCTCCTAGGACACTAGCAAAAAACTGAGGCATGCTGGGAGTAGGATTTTTAAGTATACCAGTGTCCAATTCTCCTGTAGGTGGCAATATATTCCAAACTTATCTGAACTACAGAGTCCCTCATTGGATGAAAAAAGAAAGAGAAGTGTGACTGTGATTGGTGGGTTTGGGACATCACAGAACAGATCTTACAGGACAAATGACCAATGAGGAGGAATATTTCCTGTTATATAATCTGATATCTCCCATCATCCTCCATAGTGTAATTTCACTTCTTAGTTGGTAAAGTCCTACAAGAAGGTGACAGGATGGTGTAAGGCCCATCACACACAGTACAATCTGATCATACAATCTGTACAATCAGCTTTATATCTTCCAGAACTGTGTAATATGAGGACCGAACTGTGCTATGCGAGGTAAGCCTGCGCCCACCCCCCTCCCACAAAAACCACCACACTTACACGCACTTGAAATTGGGTTAACATGCATGCATATTGACCACACGGTCTCTAAAAAGAGAGGCGAAGGACTAACGGGGCTGGTTGAGCGGGCTAGATCCTCTCACTCCCTTATAGGGAGTCCCTCTGCCCCGTTGGGCTTCAAAGCGGAGCAGGTAGGGCGGGCTGTGTGGGAGGACCCCCTCACACACCCGCCATTGCCACCCGGGGCATGGAGAAAGGTGGCAGATTGCCTCTGGGGGAGGCCTGCCTACTCCCAACTCCTGCAGTCCGGCTCCTCTCTCGAGTACACGCACAAAATACACTTTAAATTAAAAAAAAAAAGGACCAAACTAATCTATCATATCCGTCTCTCTACAATCAGACAGATCCCCACACTACATACTTCCTGGGAGATCTGACAGAGATTGTACAATCAGATTGTAATGTGTGTGGCGAGTATTAGATATCCTGGAGGACGCTGGGAAATAGAGAGAGAAAATTCTGATGACTCTTTATATTCTCTTCCAGGATCAGTGACTACTACTTGTCAATAGAAACAAAAAAAGAGCTAAAAAAGCTGGAAAAGCTCCGACCAGAACTGAAGATTAGTACATGATGTGACCCCGGAGGAAGAGACTCCGCTACAGCTGTGAAAAGGAGGGGGGAGGGGACATTGCTGTGAATGGAGGAGGGGGAGGGGACATTGCTGTGAATGGAGGAGGGGGGAGGGGACATTGCTGTGAATGGAGGAGGGGACATTGCTCTGAATAGGAATGAGATATAGATATGAGCAAACCCGACCCAAGAGAAGAATGACTGGGCCCCTTGAGTGCTGGTGGGACCCCAATGGGGGATGGGATGGAAGTTTCTGATAATCTTACTGGATACCCTCAGTCTATGTATTCATCATTATTACATACACAGCAGGGATTGTGAGTTTATTTGCTGGAAGGTTGAGAGATGTTATATGTTTTCATAGAGTACGAGGAGTACAAATAGAGAGGTAGGTGTTGGTGGAATTATTTAAGAAGGTTCAATGGACCGAAGATCATATGAGAGGGGAGATTTGGGTGTTTGGATGTTCTTTAATGTGGTTTTAAGTTGTAAAAAAAAAGAAATTTTATTTGAACTTTTACTCCTCAGATCCTGACTGGTGATGCATTGTAATATAAACACATTTATCTTCTCCCTGTAATGTGAGGATTCCTATTGAAGAGCTAAAGCAGGCTGATTGGTTAAAACAATGATCATGGCATACTGTTTTCTAATTAAATCTTATTATCAGTGGAGAGGGGATTAGTATTTTTGGTGAAGCTTTCATATATTTTCCTATGGAGGTGTGGCCTCTGCTATTCTGGATTCTGATTGGTCAGTAGCTGTGGGGAGGACATGAAGGGAAGATCAGACAGAGACGATGAATGGTGGTGATGATTGGGGGAAGTGGGCGATGATGAATGTCGGGTGTTCTGTGCTCAGTGTTCCCAATGCATGCTGGGTGGCAGCTGGTGCTCAAAATATTAGGGGGGGGGCGCAAACAAACGAAAAAACAAACAAAATACAATTGCAGCCTCACTGTGCCCATCAAAGGCAGCCACTGTGCCCATCAAAGGCAGCCA
Organism: Rana temporaria; assembly: GCF_905171775.1. NCBI lineage: Eukaryota > Metazoa > Chordata > Amphibia > Anura > Ranidae > Rana > Rana temporaria. The sequence continues at coordinate 115,945,704 of NC_053501.1, forward strand.
CTGTGCCCATCAAAAGCAGCCACTGTGCCATCAATTGTCGCCACTGTGCCATCAATTGTCGCCACTGTGCCATGCCATCAAATGCAGCCACTGTGCCATGCCATCAAACCCAGCCACTGTGCCATCATTTATCGCCACTGTGCCCATCAATTGTCACCACTGTGCCATGCTATCAAACGCAGCCACTGTGCCATCAATTGTCGCCACTGTGCCCATTAATTGTCACCACTGTGCCATGCCATCAAACGCAGCCACTGTGCCATCAATTGTCGCCACTGTGCCCATCAATTGTCACCACTGTGCCATCAAACGCAGCCACTGTGCCATCAAACGCAGCCACTATGCCATCAAACGCAGCCACTGTGCCATCAATTGTTACCACTGTGCCATTTATTGTCGCCACTGTGCCCATCAATTGTCACCACTGTGCCATGTCAAATGCAGCCACTGTGCCATCAATCGCAGCTACTGTGCCATGCCAATAAACGCAGCCACTGTGCCATCAATTGTTACTACTGTACCCATCAATTGTCGCCACTGTGCCCATCAATTGTCGCCACTATGCCCATCAATTGCCGCCAGTTTGCCCTGTAAAATGCTGCCAGATTGCCCCCCCCGCCCTGCTCTTATCTTTCTGGGGTCAGCCACCCTCCTTCCACCGTCCCTCGATGTCTTCTTCTGCCCTCGTTGACGCTTCAGCCAATCAGGTTACCGGTAACCAGAACCGGTGAACCTGATTGGCTGAGACGCCTGTCAGTGTTAACCAGGAAACGCAAAATCTACTTCAAATCCCCAAGGCCCACTACAAGTCTAAAGGAGAACGAAGATTCGCAGTCCAAGGACCTCGACTGTGGAACGCGTTACCAACTAATATCCGAACGGAAGAAAGTCATCAGGCTTTCAGAAAAAAACTCAAGACCCACCTCTTCTGAAGGCTAAAGAAGAAAATGGATACCAAGCGCCTTGAGGCGATTTAGTTCGCATTTGTATCGCAATACAAGTTATTCACTCACTCACTCAGAAACCAGACTTGATTGTGGTGAGCAGGCCCCACCCAAGGGCCTGAGCCAGAGGTGATGGAACGGAGTTTCACCAAGTTCCCCCTGAAAAAAAGCCCTGGACATGTGACTATGTGAATGACTTAAATCCTGTTAACACCAATTACCATCATAAAAATAAAGCTATCATTTACAGCAAATCATTTTTCTTCACGTATGTTATTCTAGATTATCAGAAAACATTAAATGTAATGAATAAAAAGAAAAATGTTACATCATAACGTTAAGATAATCTTATTACAGGAAAGTACCGTATTTATCGGCGTATAACACGCACTTTTTCTCCCTGAAAATAGGGGGGAAATCACGGGTGCGTGTTTTATACGCACCCGGAGGAGAAGGAGGGGGACGAGCGCCATGCCGGAATCACTGAGCAGTCATGTCCTGTTTACTCGGCTCTGACATCACACACACATCCCGGCATTGGACCAGTGTTCTGTCAATCACAATAGCTCGTCCAATGGCGATGGCAGAGACGGGACTGTGTATGTGACTGCCGACTGAGAGCCGAGTACTGTAAACAGAAGATGACAGCTGATTTTGGCAGCGCTCGTCCCCCTCCTGATTTCCTGCACTGCATGAGAGATGGTAAGGCTGCAGATAGGCATCGGGCTGCATTGGATGGGGGCAGATCAGGCTGCAGATGGTCACAGAGGCTGCATTGAAGCTGCAGATGGGCATCAGGCTGCATTGGATGGGCGCAGATCAGGCTGCAGATGGTCACAGAGGCTGCATTGAAGCTGCAAATGGGCATCAGGCTGCATTGGATGGGTGCAAATCAGGCTGCAGATGGTCACAGAGGCTGCATTGAAGCTGCAGATGGGCATCAGGCTGCATTGGATGGGCGCAGATCAGGCTGCAGATGGGCACAGAGGGTGCATTGAGGCTGCATTGGATGGGCGCAGATCAGGCTGCAGATAGGCACAGAGGCTGCAGATGGGCATCAGGCTGCATTGGATGGGCTCAGATCAGGCTGCAGATGGGCACAGAGGCTGCATTGAGGCTGCAGATGGGCATCAGGCTGCATTGGATGGCCGCAGATCAGGCTGCATATGGGCACAGAGGCTGCAGATGGGCATCAGGCTGCATTGAGGCTGCAGATGGACACTAATCAGGCTGCATTGATTGGCACTGACTATTTATTTTGCTTCAAAGTGGTTTATTTGAAAAAAACTTTTTTTTCCTGAAATTTTCCTCTTAAATTGGGGTGCGTGTTATACGCCGACAAATACGGTATATAACTAGTTTCATATGGAGAGGGGTCTAATAAAGAAAGATTTTTTTTCACTCCAACGTCTTTGTGTTTTCCTTAATCCTCTTCACAATCTCTCCAGTGTATCCCCAAAAAAATCTCATATAGTGCAATATATCTCAAACTATAATACACGTTCCACCCATGTGCTCCCATGTGTAACCTCCAGTGATCTGTGTCTTCATGAACAGAAAAAATCATCACTCCCATCAATCCAAATCTTCTCTTCCTCCTGTGGACCATCCATCATACGCCGTGTGATTTACACAAGAGCATTGGAATATGAGGGGTGGTAAACAGGAGGAAGAGCAGATTCGGATTGATTGGTGTGGCGATCACTGAAGGTTACACATAGATGAGCCACTGCCTGATTTTGCCTTTATGCACAAGCATGGGGTGCTTTAAATGTTAATTTTTTTTAAACACTTCCCTACCTGCCCATTGTCATATGACGTCTGCAGATGGGATCTCCCATTCTGGGCGGCCGTCATATGACGTCCTCGACTCCCTGGTGGTATAGGGAGCACGAGCACCCGTGATGTCCGTCGGGCAATCGCGATCGCTTGTTGAAGAGCAGGATTGTGGATCTGTGTGTGTATCTTCTATTCTATTTTATTCTTTTTGGATATTTGAAAACGTTTCGAATTCAAAAACTATTCGAAATTGAATCGAAAACTTTTCAAACCGATTCGAAAACAAATAAACAAAACAAATGAATTTATGTAAATAACAAATCAAAACAAAACATTTTTTTGTTCTGCACATGTCTAGTTGAAGCTGTGTAGCCCACTTAAAGTGGAGCTCCACCCTCCACTACCAGAATACAGCGGGAGCCAGTCAGCTCGGTGCAGCGTGACTTGCGCATGCGCCGTAGGGAACCGGGCAGTGAAACCGGAGCGCTTCACTTCCTGGTTCCCTCACCGAGGATGGCGGTGGGGGCAGCAGAGTGATGAGCGATCGTTCGTCCTCTGCTGCGGACGGCGCTGGACTCCAGGACAGGTAAGTGTGCTGATATTAAAAGTCAGCAGCTGCAGTATTTGTAACTGCTGGCTTTTAATATTTTTTTTTTCAGGGGACATCCGCTTTAAAAGTGTTGCTCTTTTAACCGCTTGCCGCCCACCGCACACATATATACGTCTGCAGCATGGCACGGACAGGCAAAAGGACGTACCTGTATGTCCCCTTTAAGAAGCGGTTGTTGCGGGCGTATCTGCGATCGATGTCGCTTCAGCCAATCGGGTTACTGGTAACCAGATCCGGTGAACCTGATTGGCTGAGATGCGTGTCAGTGTTAACCAGGGAACGCACACCCAATGCACTTGCTGACTCTGATAGACACTTCCACAGCCAACGAGCTGCCGTCATTCAGATGGCTGGTGCTCGCCAGGGGGGCCGGCCATCTGAATAGTGGGTGGCAGCGGCGCCGGCGACAGTACATAGATTCATGCAATGCATGAATTTATTTATTGTGTTCAGTGGCGTTGCAGGAGCAAGAGTGGGCGGCGCTCCTGAGCCCACTATGGACGCACCGCCACTGCCCTCCAGATAAGGTGACCACATTTCCAAACTACCATTCAGGGACACCCTCCCTTCCCAAAAATCAGCACAGTGATTGGACACAAGAGGTGGGATTTATGATTTCTCCAATCACAAGCAGGGATTGTGCTCCTCTAGGCATTTTCGGCCAGGAAGAAGTACTGTCAGTCAGTAAAGCAGTGATGTGGCGGCCTTTTTTGGGGTCATCAGATTGGCCGGTGGGGGTGGCTGTGTCAGTTTTATTCCAGGACACTGTATTGTCCTGGAATGAAGGTGCCCGGGACAGACCTGCAAAATGCGGGACTGTCCCTGGCAATCCGGGACATGTGGTCACCCTACCCCCAGAATGACTATGCTGATGTCTGCCGTGCCTATTTTCATTCCTCCAGAGTTGTGTCTCACTAATACGAGGTGTGTTACTGGCCAGATCACCAGGTAAAAACCAAGGGGACATGAACCACAGAAATTAAAACGAATGCAGCCGCCACATCTAATGATTGGTAAGCTGCAATATATTATGTTTTGAGTGTAATGTCACTTTAAATAAACACATTTTAGGTTATTTTGTAACAGATTCTCTGTTACTCATTTGAATCAAAGGTGATAATATACAGTATATGTGCTAAGAATGAAAGTAATATATAATCTAATATCACCAATTATGTTGTTAGGAGAGATGGGAGAAGGTCAATATAAAGAGGACAAAGTGCAACCAAACTTTTCTTTCACTTCTCATCACACAGATTTCTCTACAGACATTCTTCCTGCCTCCAGCACTCGCTGTGAAGATCCTCAGAAGTAGAAGTTGTGAGTCCCTTTCTGCACCCCTCTCCCGCTGAAGTGCCCAAGGTGGGTTGTCGCTTCTGCCCCCCCAGAGTGGGGTGTTGGGGTGTTGGTGTGCGGAGTGATGGGAGGATTTCTGAATAAGAAGATCTAACACAGAGAGAAGATGGAGTCCTGGAGAAAGAGCCCATTGTTCTGGTAAGTGGAGATCAAATGTTTGTCTTTTATACATTTATCTGATCAGTTTTAGGAAAATATAACTAATAAATAAATCAAATCATTTAACCCTTTCATGACTTAGCCTATTTCTGACATTTGGTGTATTTTTTGCTCGAAAATTACTTAGAACCCCCAAAACATTATGGGCTAGATTCACGTACCGCGGCGTATTTTTGAGCGGGCGTAGAGCATCTCATCTCATATGCTATTCGCCGACGTAACATAGAGAGGCAAGTACAGTATTCACAAAGCACTTGCTCCCTAAGTTACGGCGGCATATCGTAAATGGGCCGGCGTAAGCCCGCCTAATTCAAAGTAGGCAGGTAGTGGGCGTGCTGTAATAAAATTAACCGTGACCCCATGTAAATGAAGGGCCGATCTAACGGCGCATGCGTGTGCATGCTCAGAATCACGTCGCATATCCTCCCTAAGATACGACGGCTCAATGCGTACGACGTGAATATAACCTACGCCCAGCCCCATTCACGTACGACTTACGTAAACAAACGTTAAATACGACGCTGTTCCCGCGCCCATACCTTAACATGACTTACCCCTGCTTTAGGTGGGATAACTTTACGCCAGACGTACGCCTTACGTAAACGGCGTAGCTTACTGCAACGGGCGCAAGTACGTTCGTGAATCGTCGTATCTAGGTCATTTACATATTCGACGCGTAAATCAACGGAAGCGCCCTTAGCGGCCAGTGCAAATATGCACCCAAGATACGACGGCGTAGGAGACTTACGTCGGTCGTATCCAGCCAAAATTCAGGCGTATCTTAGATGCTAAATACGGCGCATAGATACAACGGCGCATTCGAGGACTTACGCGGCGTATCAATAGATACGTTGACGTAAGTTCTCTCTGAATCCGGCCCTATATATATTTTTAGCAGAGAATCCAGAGAATAAAATGGCGATTGTTGCAATATTTTATGTCACACGGTATTTGTGCAGCAGTCTTGTAACTGCCTTACTACCGGCCGCCGTCAATTGACGGCGGCACGATAGCTCACCTGTTCTGAGAGGACGTCATATGACGTCCTCGTCGTGCAGAGCCACTAGGGGGGCGCGCGCCGCCGCGTTCCTGGGAACCCGATCGCGGACGCCGGGCACCCGCGATTGCCCAGTAACTGAGCAGGACCGTGGATCTCTGTGTGTAAACACAGAGATCCACGTCCTGTCAGGGAGGGGGAGACCGATGCTGTGTCCCTTGTACATAGGGACACAGATCGGTCACCTCCCCCAGTCAGTCCTCCTCCCCCAGAGTAAGAATCACTCCCAGGGTACACATTTAACCCCTTCCTCGCCCCCTAGTTTTAACCCCTTCCCTGCCAGTCACATTTATACAGTAATCAGTGCATATTTATAGCACTGATCGCTGTATAAATGTGAATGGTCCCAAAAATGTGTCAAAAGTGTCCGCCATAATGTCGCAGTCCCAATAAAATCGCAGATTCATAATTATGTCCCCTATTTTGTTTTGCGCAAACCAGTCACTATACGCTTATTTGCGATTTTATTTTTATTTTTTTTAACAAAAATATGTAGAATACGTATCGGCCTAAACTGAGAAAAAAAATAGTTTTTTTTAAAAAAAATTGGGGATATTTATTATAGCAAAATAAGCAAAATTGTTGCTCTTTTTTTGTTTATAGCACAAAAAATAAAAACCGCAGAGGTGATCAAATACCACCAAAAGAAAGCTCTATTTGTGGGGAAAAAAGGACGTCAATTTTGTTTGGGAGCCACGTCGCACGACCGCGCAAATGTCAGTTAAAGCGACGCAGTGCTGGAAGCAGAAATTTCGCCTGGGCAGGAAGGGGGTATATGTGGCCAGTAAGCAAGTGGTTAAACGCAACTTTTTAGGGACAAATACACTTTCATGAATTAAAAAAAAAAAAAAAAACAGTAACGTTAATCCAATTTTTTTGTATAATGTGAAAGATGAAGTTACACTGAGTAAATAGATACCTAACATGTCACGCTTTATAATTGCGCACACTCATGGAATGGCGACAAACTACGGTACTTAAAAATCTCCATAGGCGACGATTTAATTTTTTTTTTAACAGTTTCCAGGTTAGAGTTAAGTCCTGTACACACGATCGGATATCTGATGGAATCTAATCCAGCCGCGTCTAACGTGGTGACATAAAACACTACGACGTGCTGAGAAAAATTAAGTTCAATGCTTCCGAGCATGCATGGACTTGATTCTGAGCAGGCGTGGATTTTTGACTGATGGACTTCCACACAGACGATCGTTTTTTTTCTATCGTTTTTTTATCCATAGGAACATTTTAAAACGTGTCCTATTTTTTTTCACCGATGGAAAACAAACCGATGGGGCCCACACACGATCGGTTTGTCTGATGAAAACAGTCCATTGGTCCTTTTTCATCAGACAAACAGGGGTACAGGGCTTCACAGAGAAGGACTAGTGCTAGAATTATTGCTCTCACTATGACAATCGCGGCGATACCTCACATATGCGGGTGGGACCTCCGTATGCATTTCCTTTGGTGCGTGAGCTCGCGGGGACACGATTTTTATTTTTTTACATTGTGTTTAAAAATAAAAAAATGTATCACTTTTATTGCTGCCACAAGGAATGTAAACATCCCTTGTGACAGTAATAGGTGGTGACAGGTACTCTTTATGGAGGGATCGGAGGGTCCAAAAGACCTCCAATCCCTCCTTTGCACTTCAAAGTATTCAGATCACGAAAACTGCGATTCTGAATACTGTATTTGTCCATTGGCAGCCGAGTAAACTGGAAGTGGCACGGTGACGTCGCTTCCGTGAGAAGACTGGAACAAAGCCATTTCCGGCTTCGTGCCAGTCTGTCTCTATCCACTGGATGTGCAGGATTGAGGATCGGGTCTCCCGGTGGGACGGGAGGCCCGGTAAGAGCGGCGGAAGGTGGCGGGAGGGGGGATGTCCCCTCCCGCTCCTTCAGGATAACAATTGAACGTTTTTTAGCTGCATTGGCTGCAGGGCCGATCCTAGGGTCACAGGCGCCTGGGTGCAAAAATATTTCTGGCGCCCCCACATGGGCGTGATCATTTTACTAACTCCTCCCCTTTACAAATGTTTCTATGGCAATGACTCAACCACAGAGATGCTCCCTCACAAAGTCTTCATTACCCTGGGATCCTTACATGATCTCTTAACAATAAACAAAATAAAGGAAGAGAAGCAGAGTACTTTATTGGGACCTGGAGGGGGGACATACTACAGACATGATACAGGAGATGGTCAGACACTGCAGACATGATACAGGAGACGGTCAGAGACTGCAGACATAGTACAGGAGACGGTCCGAGACTGCAGACATAGTACAGGAGACGGTCCGAGACTGTAGACATAGTACAGGAGATGATCAGAGACTGCAGACTTAGTGCAGGAAATGGTCAGAGACTGCAGACATGGTACAGGAGACGGTCAGAGACTGCAGACATGGTACAGGAGATGGTCAGAGACTGCACACACAATACAGGAGATGATCAGAGACTGAAGACATAGTGCAGGAGATGATCAGAGACTGCAGACATGGTACATGAGATGATCAGAGACTGCAGACTTAGTGCAGGAGACGGTCAGAGACTGCAGACATTTTACAGGAGACGGTCAGAGACTGCAGACATAGTAAAGGAGATGGTCAGAGACTGCAGACACAATACAGGAGATGATCAGAGACTGCAGACATAGTACAGGAGATGGTCAGAGACTGCAGACATAGTACATGAGATGATCGGAGACGGCAGACATAGTACATGAGATGGTCAGATACTGCAGACATCATACAGGAGACGGTCATAGACTGCAGACATCGTACAGGAGACGGTCATAGACTGCAGACATAGTACAGGAGATGGTCAGAGACTGCAGACATAATATAGGAGATGGTCAGAGACCGCAGACATAGTACAGGAGATGATCAGAGACTGCAGACATTATATAGGAGATGGTCAGAGACGGCAGACATAATATAGGAGATGGTCAGAGACCGCAGACATAGTACAGGAGATGATCAGAGACTGCAGACATTATATAGGAGATGGTCAGAGACTGCAGACAATATATAGGAGATGGTCAGAGACTGCAGACATAGTACAGGAGACGATCAGAGACTGCAGACATAGTACAGGAGATGGTCAGAGACTGCAGACATAATACAGGAGATGGTCAGAGACTGCAGACATCGTACAGGAGACGATCAGAGACTGCAGACATAGTACAGGAGATGGTCAGAGACTGCAGACATAATACAGGAGATGGTCAGAGACTGCAGACATCGTACAGGAGACGGTCAGAGACTGCAGACATGATATAGGAGACGATCAGAGACTGCAGACATGGTACAGGAGATGATCCATTGCTCTTTCACACTGGGGGCATTTTTCAGGCGCTTTAGCGTTAAAAATAGCGCCTAAAAAAAGCCTCATCTGCATTCCCAGTGTGAGAACCCGAGTGCTTTCACACTGGGGCAGTGTGCTGGCAGGACATCCAAAAAAATCCTGCAAGTAGCTTCTTTAAAGGTGCTTTAGGAGTGGTGCCTGCAAAGCGCTTCGGCAATGGCGACTTTGAACCCTTTATTTGGCCGCTAGTGGGGGTTAAATGTACGTCTAAAATGACAGTAAATGGCCGCTAGAACTAGCTTTACTGCCGCCCCAGCACTGTCAGTGTGAAAGGGCTCTTGATATATCTCATTATACATCACATCTGTAGATGGACTACTGAGACGCAGGAATGGGAAGGGATTGTGTATCCTATGCAATCTATCATGCCATAAAACATCTAGAGCAGGGGCAACCCAACTTTCTGGGTTTTGGCTGGATGTTGGTGATCATAGCAGAAGTTCAGTGTAAGAAATACACAGGAGAAAATGCATGCTGACAAGGGGAGTGTAGAGGTGGGCGGGGAGTCTACTGACATCACGACTCCACCCACCGAGCTCCGGACAACAGACCCACCCACAGAATCTGCAGTTTTTCAGTTCTCATAACAGAAAGGATACAGGTAAGGATACATGCAGGAGGCATCTATATCCTTATAGATAACCACTATGGCTGGAGTTTAGAAAGGATGAGAGTGGGTTTACATCCACTTTAAAGGGGTTGTAAAGGTAAATGTTTTTTCACCTTAATGCCCCCGAGCCCCCGTTTTACTTACCTGATCCTTTAAAAGTCCCACGCTCGTCCCCGTCATCCTCTTCGGTTCCCAGCCTGGCCATTAATTGCCTACACTGGATGGATTAAACAAGCGCAGCCATTGCCTGGCGCTGCTGTCAATCACATCCAATGACGCGGTGGACTGGGGGCTGGGGGCGAGTGATACAGTCGGCGGCCATGGCCGCCGCTGTATCATGGGAGCGCACCCGCGAGAGCTTTCCACCATGCGAGCTCGCATGAAGATGGAAAGCTCTTGCGGAGGGTGAGCCATGACAGCCGCCGAGGAACCCCAGAAGACGAGGATCGGGGCCACTGTGTGCAAAACAAGCCGCACAGTGGCGGTAAGTATAACATGTTTGTTATTTTAAAAATAAATATTAACCTTTAGTGTCCCTTTAAATTCATATACTGCAAATAGCCAGGATGTGATAAGGTCAGATAAGACGAGATAAGACTATCTTGGATGAGGACTCGAAAACATAAAACTATCCAGAGATAGAGGAACAGAATTAACTTTGTTACTACTGTAGTGTTTTCTAGATAATACGTTACTGATTTTTTTCAATTTGTACTTTCAATTTCACTTCAGCCTCCAAAGTTATGATTTCTCAGAAATCATTCACACTCAGTGGACTGCACTTGCGTGGGAACAGCAGGCGTTTCATTTGAAGGGCCTGCTGTGCCTGTGTTTTATGCAGGGAGAATCGTCCATATTCCCGTCACACATGCATTGTTCTTCAATTAAAAACTCAATCTGAAGATCCGCGGTGTGCACCTTTTTTAACCGCATAAGCCCCGGACCATTTTGCTGGTCAAAGACCAGGCCCCTTTTTGCGATTCGGCACTGCATCGCTTTAACTGACAATTGCGCGGTCGTGCGACGTGGCTCCCAAACAAAATTGACATCCTTTTTTCCCCCACAAAAAGAGCTTTCTTTTGGTGGTATTTGATGTTTTTATTTTTTGCGCATTTAAACAAAAATAGAGCTACAATTTTGAAAAAAAAACAATATTTTTTACTTTTTGCTATAATAAATATCCCCAAAATATATATAAAAAACATTTATTTTCCTCGGTTTAGTCCGATACGAATTCTTCTACATATTTTCGGTAAAAAAAAATCGCAATAAGCGTTTATTAACCACTTAAGACCCGGACCTTTAGGCAGGTAAAGGACCTGGCCAGTTTTTGCGTTTCGGCACTGCGTCGCTTTAACAGACAATTGCGCGGTCGTGCGACGTGGCTCCCAAACAAAATTGATGTCCTTTTTTTCCCACAAATAGAGATTTCTTTTGGTGGTATTTGATCACCTCTGCGGTTTTTATTTTTTGCGCTATAAACAAAAATAGAGCGACAATTTTGAAAAAAATGCAATGTTTTTTACTTTTTGCTATAATAAATATCCCCCCAAAAATATATATACATTTTTTTTGTTTTCCTCAGTTTAGGCCGATACGTATTCTTCTACCTATTTTTGGTCAAAAAGCGCAATAAGCGTTTATCGATTGGTTTTGCGCAAAATTTATAGCGTTTACAAAATAGGGGATAGTTTTATTGCATTTTTATAAAAAAAATGTTTTACTACTAATGGCGGCGATCAGTGATTTTTTTCGTGACTGCGACATTATGGCGGACACATCGGACAATTTTGACACATTTTTGGGCCCATTGTCATTTTCACAGAAAAAAATGCATTAAAAATGCATTGTTTACTGTGAAAATGACAATTGCAGTTTGGGAGTTAACCACTAGGGGGCGCTGAAGGGGTTAAGTGTGACCTCATCTGTGTTTCTAACTGTAGGGGGGCGGGGCTGGATGTGTGACATCACTGATCGTGTTTCCCTATATCAGGGACACACGATCAATGACAGCGCCACAGTGAAGAACGGGGAAGCTGTGTTTACACACAGCTCTCCCCGTTCTTCAGCTCCGGGGACCGATCGCGGGACTCCAGCGGCGATCGGGTCCACGGGACCCGCAGCCGCGGAGCTTCGGACCGAGTCGCAGGCGCGTGCCCGCGAACCAACGGCTGGGCACTTAAAGAGAACGTACAGGTACATACTTGTGCCCAGCCGTGCCATTCTGCCGACGTATATGTGCAGGAGGCGGTCCTTAAGTGGTTCATTGGTTTGCGCAAAAGTTATAGCGTCTACAAAATAGGGGGCTGTTTTATGGCATTTTAATTACAAGCACACTTGTAGTGTATTGGGCTTATTCTTTGCAAACTTTTAAAGCCAACAATTCAGTTTAGTGTCAGCTTTTTTTTTTAAAAATAAGCTTTTCAGCTTTTCCTACTTTTCCAACTATTCTCACTTCTCAACTTTTTTTAACGGATTTAAGCTATTCATCCAGGTAGAAAAAGGGGGGGAAAACTCTGCGCTAAACCCACTTACAAGTGAGGAAAAATTGATATATGATCTCTAAATAGAGGAAGGAATAAAAAAATGAGTGAAAAATTAATTTAAAGTGGAGTTCCACCCATAAATATAACATTACATCAGTAGTTTTAAAAAAATGTCATTAGTCCTTTACGAATTTTTTTTTAGATGCCTTTAAAGTGTTGTTGCTAGGCAGAATAGTTAATCTTCCAACTTCCTGCACCTAGGTGCTTAATGCTTCCTAACCTACACCGCACAGACTCCTGGGAATGTAGTGGGTGTAACTTTCCAGGAGTCTGTGCACTCCCCAGTCTTAAAGAATGATGTGACTTGGACAGCACAGGTGCTGAAGCCTGATCTGACACTGCTTGTGCAGCACTGAGCATGTGCGAGATTTGCAAGGCTGAAATCCAGGAAGTCATACAGTCTGGCTTCATGATGCCCACACTTAAGATGGCCCCAGTCAATTTCTATTTTATAAAGTGTCTAAATGCTGTAACAACCTAACAAAACGGACCTTAGTTTACAGACTAACTTTACTAGAATACATTAAGCTTGTGTATTACAGGGGTATTTATATTTAAAAAGTGAAATTGTGGCCGGAACTCCGCTTTAAATAGGGGAGTGCTGCTGCCTATTCAAAAGCTCAAATACTTAAAGCGGGAGTTCACCCATTTAAAAAAAAAAAAAAAATCTCCCCTTAGCTTCCTGCTCGTTCGGTCTAGGGGAATCGGCTATTTATATTAAAATAGGTGCAGTACTTACCCGTTTTCGAGCTGCATCTTCTTCCGTCGCTTCCGGGTATGGGTCTTCGGGAGCCGGCGTTCCTTCTTGAGTGACAGCCTTCCGAGAGGCTTCCGACGGTCGCATCCATCGCGTCACTCGTAGCCGAAAGAAGCCGAACGTCGGTGCGGCTCTATACTGCGCCTGCGCACCGACGTTCGGCTTCTTTCGGAAAATCGTGACGCGATGGATGCGACCGTCGGAAGCCTCTCGGAAACCTGTCAATCAAGAAGGACCGCCCATTCCCGAAGCCCATACCCGGAAGCGACGGAGAGGATGCGTCTCGTAAACGGGTAAGTACTGCACATATTTTTAAATAAATTGCCGATTCCCCTAGTAATAACGAGCAGGAAGCGAAGGGGGAAAAGTGCCCTCTAAGGGTGAACCCCCGCTTTAAACTTCAAAGACATACATACAAAAAAGAAATAAGCGCGCAACTCCAAACATTTAAATGTGCAATCACAAGGGAGTGAAATAATGTTATATCAAAACCATAAAGTGATAAAAAAGGGTTGTGTTGATACACCCTGTACCAGGTGAACAAACAAGATAAGAAGGGGTAATTGAGTGATCAAAGTCCTCAAAAAAATATATCAAAGAAAATCCTGACCACCAGATACTTCCAAGCAATAGTTCATTAATCGCTGCAGACTTTAACCCAAAATCTTGAAGAAACTTGAATCTTTATATTCAGCTGAAGAAATATAAATACTGACTCTTACCCAATCTTTGGACCCCGGTTTTAAGGAGGTCAGATGAGCTTGTGCATTAGCCTGCCGGCCCCAGATGTATAATCAACTATCTTGGGGAGGAGTGCTTCTATCTTGCAAGAAGGAAGAGAAAAGGCTTCAGCTGTCTTTCCAGGCCTTATGACACAAGAAGAATGGTAGTCAGATTTCAGTTTTCAGCTTGGAAGATGCTGGATAATAAATTCTGAACACATAGACTCAGTGGAAATGGAGGGAGAAAAAATAGATCCTCATAGTGTAGTATATCCAAAGAATTTATTAAAAAAAAACACTTTAAAAACTTCACAGCAGGCACTAATCCACTTTTAAAATTCTCACAGCAAGTCTCTTCATCATAAAAAACTCAGGATAGAAAAGAAAAAAACAGCATAAAAAATAATATATTGTAAATAAAATATACAGCCAGGGAACGAACCAAAGAGCTGGAATATATGAGTGTGATGGCGTTTTAAGAATAGCTCCACCCGACATGTTTCTCCATAACTGGCTTCAACTGGGACTCCTTTCCGAGGGGGGGCGGGATCCGGGACGAGCTCGGAGGTCGCGGCCTCCGGAGCGCTTCTCCCCGGATTCATCTCCCAGAGCCCAGCGTTCCACGGGGAGTCCCCATGTGCGGGCCCCTCCGCCCCCCCCCGCAAAGCGCACGGCAGTGACAGGCAGGGGGGGGGGGACCGGGAGGAATCCCATCCGAGGACAGGGCTCGGCGGGCGGCCGCTCCGGCAGCCCTGGGGCGGCCCCTAATCCCGCACGGCGCATGGAGTCGGAATCGGCGGGCTCCTCCCCCCGCGTTGCAGCGAGGGGTGCGGGGCCTCATCGTGGGAGGCAGCGGAGCACTGCGGCTGGGCATTCATCCTCCACTGCCGGCAACACGGCTCATGTGGAGACGGATGGAGCGATTGCGGGTGACAGCGGTGTTCGAGGCGTCGGGGCTGGGGGCGCCCCCCCTGGCCCGCGGAAAGCGTCAGAGAAATCCGTGAACGGGTCTGGCGCGCTTGCCGCCACCAGGCTCGCGGCAGCCAGGGATCCTTCCCCTGGCGGGCTGTCCGAGGAGGGCGAAGGGCTTGCTACGGTCCGATCGGAGGGTGAGCTGAGTGAATCGGAGGAGGATCTCCCCCCCAGGAGGGGGGTGGTGGCGGTGGAGTCTGTGAGATCGGCTAGTGGTCCGACCCCTAGGCAGCATGGTAAGTCAGCTTCTCCTGCTATCTTGAATGCGGGGTTGGGTATGTTGGGACAAGGGGTGCCTGTGGTAGTGGGGGCGGTGGGGGGTTCTCCTCCTGGCACAGGTTTAGGGGGGGTGGACTCGGGGTTGGGGGGGTTTGCGGGGTTCTTGGCAGGCATAAAGGCACTGGTGGGTCAGTTTGAAGGCACAGGGGGGGGTCCCGGGGCTGGCGGCCGCTTGGGTGGATCCCGCCGGGGCGGGGCCTAGCGCGGTGGTGGCTTCTGCGGCGCCTGCGGCTCCGCCGGTGGTGGCAAGCCTGCCCCCGCCGGTGGTAGCCCCCGCTGTGGCCCCGGCAAGTGCGGCGTCAGCAGGAGTGTCCGGGGAGGGAAAGGGGGCGGGGGATGCAGCAGCAAAACCAGAGATTATACGTCTAGCGGACGCAGCTAAGTGCGAGGTTTACATATGTTACGAGGCTTCGTTAGGGACCCACCTCAAGGCGGAGGTCAGGGAAAAAATATGGAAAGGTGAGTATGTGGAAATTTTTTCTCTCCTCCCGCTAGAAAAATTTAATCTGGATAGGGGGAAGCCTGATGAGTCTAAAAAGGAGGAGGAAGAGAGGCGTCAGTATCGGTTGATACCCCGCACTTTCGCAAATTGGTTGCAGGCCTTTAGTATCTTGGCATGTGTGGTGGGTGAGAAAAAGCCGGAGTGCTGTTCGGGTTTATTCATCTACCAAAATGCAATCGGGGAAGCTCAGAGGGTCTATGGGGGATCGGCGTGGCTACGCTATGACGAACAGTTTCGTCAGAGGATGGCCGTGCGCCCGGACCTGCGCTGGAATCAGAAGGACATGAACCTGTGGTTGTGCTTGATGACGGCGGCCAGGGCCCCGGGACAGTTTTTTCAGGGAGGGGCCGGCGGTCCCTCTACCCAGGGGCAACCGGCCAGTCGGGCAAAAGGGGTGTGCTGGCAGTTCAACTCTGGCACCTGTAAGTTTGGGGGCAACTGTCGGTTCAAGCATGAATGCTCAGGTTGCGGAGGCTCCCACCCACTTTCCAAGTGCTTCAAGCAAGCCAAGGGCCGTGGAGGGGAGCCTGCAAACAAGGGGGGAGACGCCGGTGAGGGTGGAAAGGATGCAGCCGTTTCTCGGTAGATATCCGGACAGGGGGGCGGCGACCGTTCTGGAGAGGGGTTTTTCCGTGGGGTTCCTTATTCCGTGTAAGATGGGGACGGTCCCTCCAGTGCCGCGCAATTTGAGATCGGCGTTGCTTCATCCCGAAGTGGTTTCGGAGAAACTGCGAAAGGAGGTGGCGCTGGGGCGCATGGCCGGTCCCTTTCCGGTAGCTCCATGGGGGGGGATTTGGTAGTCTCTCCATTGGGGGTGGTGCCCAAAAAGGAGCCCAACAAGTTTAAGTTGATACACCACCTCTCGTTTCCGAAGGGGGGGTCGGTCAATGACGCCATTGATCCGGAGGCTTGCGCGGTCAGTTACACGTCATTTGATGCAGCGGTTCACTGGGTTCGCCGGTATGGGCAGGGGGCGTTGATGGCGAAATCGGATATCGAGGCGGCGTTTCGTTTGCTGCCGGTACACCCGGACAGCTTCCGTTTGTTGGGGTGTCACTGGGAGGGGCAGTTTTATGTAGACCGGTGCCTTCCCATGGGGTGTTCCATCTCCTGTGCGTTTTTTGAGACGTTTAGCTCCTTTTTGGAGTGGGTGGTGAGGGATGTTTCGGGCCTCAATTCAGTTATCCATTATTTGGATGACTTTCTGTGTATAGGGCCGGCTTCCTCCAGAGTGGCCGCGACACTTTTGGCCACGCTGGAGCATATGGCTGACTATTTTGGGGTTCCCTTAGCCCCTGAAAAAACGGAAGGTCCGCGCACGGTGATGACGTTTTTGGGGATCACGCTGGATTCCGAGGCCATGGAATGTCGGCTGCCGGAGGACAAAGTGTTGGCGCTCAAGACGGAAGTTAGGGGCATGTTGGGGGTACGCAAGGTTCGGCTAAGGGAGCTTCAGTCCTTACTGGGCAAGCTGAATTTTGCGTGCCGCATCTTGCCGATGGGACGGGTTTTTTGCCGACGGCTGTCGGCTAGCACGTCGGGGGTGGAGTCCCCGAACCACTTCGTTACCTTACAAACAGTACACAGGGAAGACTTGCGGGCTTGGCACTCCTTCTTGGAATCCTTTAATGGTAGGGCGTTGTGGATGTCCGGCCCGGTTAGCAATTTTGACTTGGAACTCTACACCGACGCGGCAGGTTCCTCTGGCTTTGGGGCCTTTTTTAGGGGCAGGTGGTGTGCGAGCCCATGGCCGGCGAGCTGGGTGGCGGCGGGATTGACAAGGAACTTGGTGCTGCTGGAATTGTTTCCAGTAGTGCTGGCAGTGGAACTGTGGGGGGAGGATTTCAGGGACAAGAAGGTGAGGTTTCATTGCG
The DNA here is from genome assembly GCF_905171775.1 of Rana temporaria. Lineage (NCBI taxonomy): Eukaryota > Metazoa > Chordata > Amphibia > Anura > Ranidae > Rana > Rana temporaria. Next base: position 115,963,240 of record NC_053501.1, read on the forward strand.
ACAATCTGGGGGTGGTGCAGGCGATTAATCGGGTATCAGCATCGTCGCCGCCGGTGGTGCGATTTCTGCAACACTTGGTACTTAGATGCTTGCAATTGAATGTTTTTATTCATGCAGTGCATATCCCTGGGGTGGAAAATGTTATTTGCTGATGCGTTGTCTCGCTTTCAGTGGGACAGGTTCCGAGAGTTGGTGCCGGAATCGGAACAACACGGAGTACCTTGTCCGGAAGGACTATGGAGGATTGCGCTGGCGTGATCTCTGGTTGGCTTAGAAAGTCGGTGAGCGAGACCACATGGGTGGCGTACAGTAAGGTATGGCAGGACTGGGAGACCTTGGCGGACTGGGCAGCAGCGGAACCCTTTGGGTCGGAGGCGCGGGGTTTGTTGTTTTATTTTGTTTCTAGGAACATGGAAGATGGGGTGTCAGTGGTGGCGTTAAATAAAAAGCTGGCGGGGCTGGCGTTTCTATTTAAGCTAAGGGGTTGTCAGGACTTTACCAAGGATTTTGGGTGAGACAAGCGGTAAAGGGGTATAGGAAGGCGAATGTTTCTAGAGAAAATAATAATAAAAAGCAGGTGGTGGCGCCAACCTAAAGTGTAGAATATAGACTGATGTCAATTAATAATTAATATTGTATAAGTGATATAATAAAACAGAAAACCAAAAAATGTTACGTGGTGATCCAAAAACCAAAAAACAAATAAAATCAAATCAAAGTTGCGTGGTGATCCAAAAACCAAAAATAAATAAAATCAAATCAAAAAAGTGTTCCAGTGCTAAAATCTCATTCCTTCTCTGCTTCATGCAAAAGTTGAGTGAATCAATAAAAATATATATAGTGCAATGTGCTTTCAACAAACAGTATTCATACTGTAAGTAAACAGTCTTTATGCAGAAAAAGTCCCATGCAATAGAATGATTGAAACAATTACAAAGTGCTGTGTGCTTCTTCCACGTGAAAACAACGTAAATGTAAATCTTCTGTGCAAAAAAAACGTGCTCTCTCCCTGTGGTCCCGCACTCACCAGATACTTGAACCCCTGCAGGGGTAACAGGCGTTCCCAGTATAATATACTGACAAATCCCTGGATCTAAAACTCCACCGCTATTCCTCCTATATTAGGGGGGTATCGGTTCTGGTAAATAAGTCCTTTCCTGGAGTAATAGAGAAGGCCTTCCTGTGAACATCCCCCGAAGCAAAGGAGAGTAAGTTGAGAAAAAAAGAGCCAGTCTAGCCAGCATATAACACCACACTTTTTTTCTCAACTTACTCTCCTTTGCTTCGGGGGATGTTCACAGGAAGGCCTTCTCTATTACTCCAGGAAAGGACTTATTTACCAGAACCGATACCCCCCTAATATAGGAGGAATAGCGGTGGAGTTTTAGATCCAGGGATTTGTCAGTATATTATACTGGGAACGCCTGTTACCCCTGCAGGGGTTCAAGTATCTGGTGAGTGCGGGACCACAGGGAGAGAGCACGTTTTTTTTGCACAGAAGATTTACATTTACGTTGTTTTCACGTGGAAGAAGCACACAGCACTTTGTAATTGTTTCAATCATTCTATTGCATGGGACTTTTTCTGCATAAAGACTGTTTACTTACAGTATGAATACTGTTTGTTGAAAGCACATTGCACTATATATATTTTTATTGATTCACTCAACTTTTGCATGAAGCAGAGAAGGAATGAGATTTTAGCACTGGAACACTTTTTTGATTTGATTTTATTTATTTTTGGTTTTTGGATCACCACGCAACTTTGATTTGATTTTATTTGTTTTTTGGTTTTTGGATCACCACGTAACATTTTTTGGTTTTCTGTTTTATTATATCACTTATACAATATTAATTATTAATTGACATCAGTCTATATTCTACACTTTAGGTTGGCGCCACCACCTGCTTTTTATTATTATTTTCTCATACCTTTCTCCATTTTTGTGGGGATTTTTGCAGGGGCAGCCACTCACACTAATTATACTATATACTATATATATATATATATCTTCCTACTACCTGAGATCCTTATTATTAATTTGAAAATATTCTGTAGCGCAGATTCACATTTTCCTTTCTCGAATGTTTCTAGAGACTCGAGACGCCCGGTGTCGTTCTCAGTACTACAGGGGCTGTTGGAGAAATTGCCTTCAATATGTTCTTCGGAGTACGAAGTGGGGCTATTTACGGTGGCTTTCTCGTTAGCTTTCTTCGGGGCCTTTAGGATAGGGGAGCTGGTTAGTCCTTCCAAGCAGAAACACGATGGCTTGGGAGCCCATGAGGTGAGTTGCGGTGAGGACAGGGTATCCATATGGCTGCGCAGGTCCAAGACGGACCAGGCAGGTAAGGGTAGGGAGGTGCTGGTCTTTGCGTTACCAAGTTCTCCGTTGTGCCCAGTGGGGGCGGTGCGGGCTTTTCTAAATATGCGCCCACAGGTGGGAGGTTCGTTTCTGATACATGGGGACGGGTCTCCACTGTCTAAGTACCAATTCATAGCCATCTTTAAAAAAGGTCTACGTGCGTTGGAAGTGACAGAAAAAGGTTTTTCTTCTCACTCTTTTCGCATTGGTGCAGCACCTGAAGCAGCTAGGAGTGGTTTGGGAGTGGAGGTAGTGAAACAGATTGGCAGGTGGGAATCCAGGCGATTCCAGAGCTACGTGCGCCCCCACCTCCTGGACGGTTAATTCCGGTAAAGGGGGGGGCAGAGGAAGAGGGTGGAGCATTCGGGGGTTTTTGAAGGTGGTGATGTGTGTGTATGTCGGTGAGGATGCGCAGTGTATTACCCTGTTGTACAAATTTCTTTACAGGTGGGATTCCGGCCCTGGTGTGGATCTTGGGCCACTCCTATGTGGCGTGGGGAGCTAGGCGGGCGGATGCTAGGCCGGAAGGTCGGCAGATGGGCTTCCCAAGGGAGGAAGCCTGTGTTCGCTTGCTGGGGGTCCCGGGAATGCTGTGGGGAAGGTTGGTGGGAGAGGTGCACCGCTATAAGCGCCTGGACCGTGCACCCGACGTGCTGTTACTACACGTGGGGGGCAATGATCTGGGGGTCAGGTCCATGATGGAGATCACGAGGGACATCAAATTTGATGTCCTCAGATTGAGGATGGCTTTCCCGGATATGGTAATTATTTGGTCCGACATTATTGCTCGGACCGCATGGAGACTAGCGAGGTCAGTGAGTAGAATCAATCGGGCCCGAAGGAAGATCAACCGAGACGTGGGCAGGTTTATGGTTCGAAATGGGGGACTGGTAGTCCGGCATCTGGAATTGGAGGAAGAGACCTGGAGATACCTGCGGGGCAATGGGGTGCACCTTACAGAGGTGGGCATCGACATGTGGGTTCTGGGATTGCAGGACGGGATCCAGAGGGCCATTAGGGTGTGGAGGGGCACCCAAAGATAAGGTTTTACCCTTGGGTGCTGTGGCTTGGTTTTGGTCTCTGCGGGTGAAGGAGGAGCCGGGTTACAATAAAGGATTGAAGACCTGTCGGTGACAGGGGATATATGATGCCCAGAGAACGGAGGTTACCTGGGGAATGAGCATGGTGCACTGCGGTCGTAAGGTCTCTGAGCCAGCATCGGCTTGAGGCCTGTCAGAAGGGCACGAGGGACCGCAGTGCAATTAGAGAGTTGGGATACATATGTTTATATGTATATATGTTTATGTATATATGTTTATATATACAATTTAGGTTTTACAGTTATAGGCTTTTGCCTGCGGAGACCAAAGAGGCAGTTAGTCAGTATGACAGGTGTTTACGTTAAAATTGTTAAAAAATTATTATTATTATCTTTAATAAATTAAGGCTGCTACGGCCTATTATTTACCCAACAAAATGGTGTGGTCTCCAAGTTAATGGGGGGGGGAATTAAGTTTGGGTTGGTTTGGTGTTATTTATGTTGGGTAATGGTACATCTGTTATACTTGGGTCATGTGTCATACGGCCTGGAAAGACAGCTGAAGCCTTTTCTCTTCCTTCTTGCAAGATAGAAGCACTCCTCCCCAAGATAGTTGATTATACACCTGGGGCCGGCAGGCTAATGCACAAGCTCATCTGACCTCCTTAAAACCGGGGTCCAACGATTGGGTAAGAGTCAGTATTTATATTTCTTCAGCTGAATATAAAGATTCAAGTTTCTTCAAGATTTTGGGTTAAAGTCTGCAGCGATTAATGAACTATTGCTTGGAAGTATCTGGTGGTCAGGATTTTCTTTGATATATTTTTTGGAGGACTTTGATCACTCAATTACCCCTTCTTTTTTTATTAATTTTGGGTTTATTTATATCTTTTTTGTTCACCTGGTACAGGGTGTATCAACACAACCCTTTTTTTATCACTTTATGGTTTGGATATAACATTATTTCACTCCCTTGTGATTGCACATTTAAATGTTTGGAGTTGCGCGCTTATTTCTTTTTTGTATATATTCATCCAGGTAGCTTTAGCTATTCAGCATTCCCCACGCATTTTCTGCAGGAAATACATTTTCTAGTTATTAATATTATTGTTATTATTATAATACAAGATTTATATAGCACCAACAGTTTGTGCAGACAACATGAGGGCAGACAGTACAGTTACAATACAATTTAATACAGGAAGAATCAGGGGGCCCTGCTCATTAGAGCTTACAATCTAAAAGGGAGGGCCAAATAATACAAATGGTAATAGCTGTGGGAGATGAGCTGGTGAAGAAAATAAAGGTACAGTTGCTCGGTGGAGGCAGGATAGGCTTTTCTAATAAAAAAAAAAGTAGGAGATAGTCAGACAGATTGGGGTAGGAAATTTAATAGGACGGGAGAGGCTTGGGAGCTTCAAATGATGAAAGTGAAGAACCTGGAACACTGGCGTTGCAAGGGGGTAGCGGGGGTGCGGGCCGCACCCGGGTGACACGCGCCAGAGGGGTGAAACCCGGCACAGCTCTGGACTGAGAGGCGCTGCGGCTCTCCCCTCTTCCTCCTTCCCCTGCGCACTCCGGTATCAATGTGTGAGGGAGGAGAAAGAATGGTGAGGCTGGCAGAAGCAGACAGGCAGCTCCGGAGTGCCATTGTCCAGTGCCCGGCACCCGCATGTCCTCCGGGAACCGGCACTGCGATCAGCAACGACAATTGTGACAGGCAGGCGAGGAGAGGTGCCAGTGTCCTATCACACTTCAGACCGACGATGCCTAGGCTCCTCCTCGACACTGACAGTATATCCACAACAGGAGGAGGAGCCTAGGAAGAGAGACATTCGTGTGTACAGAGACGCTGATCTAAGGTCTGTAAATGTAGGGAGGGGAGGTATACAGAGGGGGGGGGCATTACATTGGGGGAGATTACACGGGGGGGGGGTTACATTAGGCAGATTGCATGGGGCAGTAATATTTTGGGGATTACACCGGGGTTACATTAGGGGGATTACACATGGGGGCTTACATTAGGGGATTACACACGGGGGGTTAAATTAGGGGGATTACACAGGGGGTTACATTAGGGGGATTACACGGGGGGGTTACATTAGGGGGGCGTTACATTAGGGGGATTACACAGGGGGAGTTACATTAGGGGGGTTGCAGGGGGTAACATTAGAGGGATTACACAGGGGGGGTTACATTAAGGGGATTGCATGGGGGAAACATTAAGGGGATTACACAGGGGGCGTTACATTAGGGGGATTACACAGGGGGCAGAGCTGTGCTGATGCGCTAGCCTGCTCAGTGCCCGGATGGCTCATGCTCAGTGACGAGGGGGGTTGACACCAAACTTTACCACACCAGGTGACACCAACCCTAGTGACGCCAATGACCTGGAAGGTGCTCTGTGGGGATCGGAGGATTCCCACTCCACCTCCTTTTCATCCACTGGAGTGAGTCCAGAGAAGGCCACTATGGGAGAGGGAAGCAGGAGAAGCAGTGTCAGATTCACCAAGCCAGGTTTCAGTGACAGTAAGTAGACGTGTAACAATATCATGTGCAAACAAAAATGCTGTTTTTTTTATGTTCCTTGCATGTGATTGGGTATTCTTTGCAAAATGAAGCTTCACCCTATTTACTAAGCTCTGATCAACTGCACTTTCACACAGTCTTTAGTAAATTTAGCCTTCAGTAAATCAACCCCTGTGTTGTACAAAGTGTACAATGTGGCCCCGGAGAACTACTGTATGGCTCTTTTCATGGTGATAGATTATTTTTCATCACTACACACATTTATTGAACCTTCTTGTTATTGCAGACTAATACAAAGGGATGATTTGGTCAAGTCTTTCAGGATATGTGATGAGCTGATTTCTACTTTGGATGAAAAATCACAAATAAATGATGGAAATGGAAAGATCTTCCTGGGGGAAATCTCCTGGTAAGCAGTTATAACTTGTTACTTGTAGGTGCAACAAAGCAAAAGATGTACAAAGTCTCAGGCAGCATTGATGGGTACTGATATTCAGCACTGATGGGCACTGATATTCAGCACTGATGGGCACTGATATTCAGCACGATGGGCACTGATATTCACCAATGATGGGACACTCTTCCTCCCACCGATATCATGGGGCACTATTCCTCCCAATAACACCAATGATGGGACACTATTCCTCCCACTGACACCAATGATGGGACACTATTCCTCCCAATAACACCAATGATGGGACACTATTCCTCCCACTGACACCAAAAATGGGGCACTATTCCTCCCACTGACACCAATGATGGGGCACTATTCCTCCCACTGACACCAATGATGGGGCACTATTCCTCCCACTGACACCAATGATGGAACACTATTCCTCCCACTGACACCAATGATGGGACACTATTCCTTCCACTGATACCAATGATGAGACACTATTCCTCACACTGATACCAATGATGGGACACTATTCCCCCCACTGATATCAATGATGGGACACTATTCCCCCCACTGACACCAATGATGGGACACTATTCCTCCCAATAACACCAATGATGGGACACCATTTCTTCCTCTAATACCAACAATGAAGCATTTTCCACTTCCACTGGCCACAGTCCGGACCTCTCAAAGTCTGGAGGACAGCAAACTGGTCCTTTGTTTAGAAAGTTTGGTCCTACTAAAGAGTGATCAGAGAAGGCTCATGAAAAAACATCATCTGGGACATATCACTTCCACTGGCGGTGTTTGGGAACAAACACAATTAATATCCTGTATGTCCTCCTCACTTTCCAACCAGCACTCGGGGGGACCTAGGAGAAACATGGACATTCTTACAGTAGAACCTCGGATTACGAGCATAATCCGTTCCAGGAGAATGCTCGTAATCCAAAGTACTCGCATATCAAAGAGAGTTTCCCCATAGAAGTCAATGTAAACGAAAATTTGTTCTGCATTGACTTCAATGGGATGCAATACCGAATGCGGCCAGAGGTGGGAGGCGCCAGAAAGCACCAAAAACTGCCGAAAAGGCCCGAGGACACTTCGGCTCATTCCCTGCCCCCTGGACCTCAAGCCAAATGAGGTACTGCAGGCCAATGTTCAGCTTTTCTCTGCTCCTGTGCCCCTGTACCTCAGGCCAAATGAGGTACTGCAGGCCTCCTATTTTTGGCTCCTGCGCCCCTGTACCTCAGGCCAAATGAGGTACTGCAGGCCAATGTTCAGCTTTTCTCGGATCCTGTGCCCCCGTACCTCAGGCCAAATGAGGTACTGCAGGCCTATTTTCAGCTCTGCTTGCCTTCTGCGCCCCCGTACCTTAGGCCAAATAGGGTACTGCAGGCCAATGTTCAGGCTTTCTCGACTCCTGCGCCCCCCGCACCTCAGGCCAAATGTTTTTTGCCTCTGCAGCGCCACACTTCATTCGCATTGGCTATTTTGCTTTTGATAAATATCTCATAGTGCGCTTGCATCTCTGATTTATATTTTTGTTTGTTTTTAAAAGCTCAAGCGCAGTTTTCCTTTATTTTTTATTTTTAATCCTGTAAATATATTTTCTGTAGTTTCTATAAAGGATATCAGGAAGTTCCGCCGCCAGCTGTCTGCATATGATGACCCATCACTGAGGATGATATACGAGTATTATAGAGATGATCTGATCTACATCCTGGAGAACTTGGACACCGGGGCCCTCCTGAAAGAGCTGAAATCTCGGAATGTCTTAAACACAGATGTAAGGAAAACATACAGAAAAACCTTGGATTCAGAGTAACTTGGTTTGAGAGCGTTTTGCAAGACAAGCAACGGTTTTTAACAAATTTTGACTTGATATACAAGCGATGCCTTGATATACAAGTAGCGTCATGTCCAGGGGCGTTGCTAGGTGGCAAAAAGACCAGGGGTTTCAGCCCGAAGTCCAAGAACCGGGGGTGTAGAGGGTGGTATATGTGGCATGGCTTTTTTTGGGCTGGGCAGTGGGGTTGTGTGACTTACCAGTGCCCATCAATGCTGACCACTAAACACACCTGCCTGACACTGACCATTACACTGATCTGCCTGACCTACATACACGGACAATGACATGCATACACACACTGTCTGACCTACATATACTGACCTACATACACTGACCTACCTGACCTACATACACTGACCTACATACACTGAAAATGACATACATACACACATTGTCTGACCTACCTCAGCTTACCTATGGTGTGCGGTCACAGCAGTCAGTCAGTCAGTCGTCAGAGAGGAGCTGAGCCGAGAAGGAGAGGAGAGTAGAGCGGCGCCAAACTTCGGTACTTTAAAAATCCCCATAGGCAACGATTTTTTTTTTTTTACTGGTTACATGTTTTGAGTTGCAGAAGAGGTCTAGGGCTAGAATTATTGCTCTCGCTCTAATATCCATGGCGACATATCCATGTGGTTTGAACACCGTTTTCATATGTGGGCGGGACTTACGTGTGTGTTCGCTTCTGCGTGCGAGCACACGGGGACAGGTGTACTTTTAAAAAGATATAATTTTTTTGGTAATTTTACTTTTCTTTTCTTTTTTTGACACTTTAAAAAAAAAAAAATTTTGATCACTTTTATTCATATTACAAGGAATGTAAAAATCCCTTGTAATAGGAATATGGCATGACAGGTCCTCTTTACAGTGAGATATGGGGTCAAAAAGACCTCACATCTCACCTCTAGGCTGGGAAGCCTAAAAAAAAGAAAACAATCACTGCTTCACAGCCAAAGCGGCGCCGTTTTTTCGAATGCAGAGGCCGGGCCTCCGACGATCATAGAGACTCCGGCGACTATCTGGTCCACCGGAAATCTCTATGATCACAACCCCAGGGCGGGCGGATCCGTTCTCCGACTCACCGATCACAACGGTGAGTCGGGAGAAGCACTGAAGGGCGGTGGGAGGGGGGGACGTCCGCTTGTAAGAACGAACAAGTGGCAGAACAGCTGCTATGATCATTCTTATGGTGTAGAGAATCGCCAGCTGAATATGGCAATATCTGAATGATAGATATATACAGGGCTGGACTGGGACAAAAATGTGGCCCTGGACTTCATCCAGACCGGCCCAAGGCACAACACATCAGGCTACAGTGCACATCAGGGCTAAGCACATCAGGGCGCAGCACATCGGGGTACAGGGCACATCAGGGCATGGTACAGAGCTAAGCACATCAGGGCACAGCACATCGGGGTACAGGGCACATCAGGGCATGGTACAGAGCTAAGCACATCAGGGCACAGCACATCGGGGTACAGGGCACATCAGGGCATGGTACAGAGCTAAGCACATCAGGGCACAGCACATCAGTGTACAGGGCACAGCACATCAGGGCACGGGGCACATCAGGGCACATGGCACATCAGGACACGGGGCACATCAGGACACGGGGCACATCAGGACATGGGGCACATGAGGGAACGTCAGGACACGGGGCACATGGCACATCAGGACATGGGGCACAGGGCACATCAGGACACATAGCACATAAGGGCACATGACACATCAAGACATGGGGCACATAGCACATCAAGACATGGGGCACATAGCACATCAGGACATGGGGCACATAGCACATCAGGGCACATAGCACATTAGGGCACAGAGCACATTATGGTGCACATTGTTTACCAGCCAGCATGGAGAGTAGCGCAGGAAGCGTATGTAATATGTTCTCTCTCCTGTCACGGCACTCACGCTGCTCCCTGGCAGCCCCTCCTTTCTTCTCGTCCATCCCAGATGATGTCACAAGCAAATGGGGATGGACAAGAAGAGAGGAGGGGCTGCCAGGGAGCAGCGTGAGTGCCGTGACAGGAGAGAGAACATATTACACACGCTTCCTGCCTGCCCTACTTTGCATGCTCGCTAAATCTCGATCTACCTGTCAGGTGCCAGCTGTCGGCAATTGATGGGTAGATTGCCGCAGACCTCCGATCGGCCCACTGAGCCATTGGCCCACCGGGATCTCCCGGTAGTCCCAATGGCCAGTCCATCCTTGAATATATATACCACCACAAAGCCCAGGACGTCATATGATGTCCCCTGGAGTGCCAAGTGGTTAAAGGGAATTTTTTTGATTTGGACCTGCCTAAAACTTTTGCACACTACTGGACTATAAAACGTCATGTGATATGTCTTTGTTTCAGAAATACTGGCCAATAAAAGAAGGACCGGGGGTCGCTTGCTTTTCTCACAACTTGATAAAAGATATTCAGAAACGGGGAAGAGAAGCTGTGATTGGACTCTGTGAATGTCTCTATGCACTACAGAAAGATCATCCTCATCCAAATTTATTGGCATTTCTAGATGGGATCATACAGGCAGGTAAGAGGACTTTGTGTTTTCAACACCAACTATGACAATCCTCAGTGGCAAATGCAGTAGGAGGGAGGAACCACATTATTGGGCAGCGGGGGATCTAACACATGGGAAGTCTCATATACTGAGGATCCTGCCAAAGTAACTATTCAAGAGAGTGAAGTTCTGAAGCGCAGATGTAGGACCAGGGCCGCCATTATTGGGCCCCTTACACAGCTTCAGCCATGGGCCCCCTGGAGCAGACAGAGAACCGGAGGTGGGGGGTGCTGCCGCCTCAAATTGAGAAGCAGGGGGGCTGCCGGGAATTGAGAAGCGGGGAGGTGAGGTTCCACGAATTGAGAAGCAGGGGGGGTGCTGCCGCCGCGAATGGAGATCGGGAGGGCTTTGGGTGCTGACGAACAAAAAAAAGGGGGGGGGTTCCCTGGGGACCTCTGGGCCCCTTACAAAAAAAAGAAATATAAATATATATATATATATATATATATATATATATATATATATATATATATATACTGTGTGTGTGTGTGTTAGCTATCCGGGGCCCTTTAATAAAAAAAAATATATATATATACACACCTTCTCATTCAAAGAGTTTTCTTTATTTTCATGACTATGAAAATTGTAGATTCACACTGAAGGCATGAAAACTATGAAGTAACACATGTGGAATTATACATAACAAAAAAGTGTGAAACAACAGAAAATACATTTCCTATTCTGGGTTCTTCCACCTTTTGCAGCAGACACATCTCTAGAACTGGTAAGAGGAGACTGTGTGAATCAGGCCTTCATGGTAGAATATCTGCTAGGAAACCACTGCTAAAGAAAGGCAACAAGCAGAAGAGACTTGTTTGGGGTAAAGAACACAAGGGATGGACATTAGACCAGTGGAAATCTGTGCTTTGGTCTGATGAGTCCAAACTTGAGATCTTTGGTTCCAACCCCCGTGTCTTTGTGCGACGCAGAAAAGGTGAACGGATGGACTCTACATGCCTGGTTCCCACTGTGAAGCATGGAGGAGGAGGTGTGATGGTGCTTTGCTGGTGACACTGTTGGGGATTTATTCAAAATTGAAGGCATACTGAACCAGCATGGCGACCACAGCATCTTGCAGCGGCATGCTATTCTGCGCCAGGTGACTACCTCTTGAAGCTCATCAAGAGAATGCCAAGAGTGTGCCAAGCAGTAATCAAAGCAAAAGGTGGCTACTTTGAAGAACCTAGAATATAAAAATATATTTAATTTATTTTTATATTTAGTTTTCATGCCTTCAGTGTGAATCTACAATTTTCATAGTCATGAAAATAAAGAAAACTCTTTAAATGAGAAGGTGTGTCCAAACTTTTGGTCTGTACTGTATATATATATATATATATATATATATATATATATATATATATATATATATAAAAAGGGTTGCCATCCGGGGACCTCTGGGCCCTTTAATAAAAACAAAAAAATACCGTATTTGCCGGCGTATAAGACGACTGGGCATATAAGACGACCCCCTAATTTTCCAGGAAAAATGTTGGTTTTGGGATATACTCACTGTATAAGACTACCCCCTTCCTACTAGTCTTTCTGGAACCTGAGGGGGAGCCAGAACCGCTGACGGAAACAGGCTTTTTCAAATCTCACTGTGCCATTACATTACATTACATGCCTCACTGTGCCATTACATTACATGCCCCCACTGTGCCATCACTTGCCCCCACTGTGCCATCACTTGCCCCCACTGTGCCATCACTTTCCCCCACTGTGCCAACAGTGCCATCACTCACGTTTTGCAGATTCTGACTTCCAGGCCAATGAATGTCTCTGTATGCTGCAAGCGTCCATGATTTAAAAGCCGCGCCTTCTCCTCAGACTGTCCTGTGATAGGCGGAACACAAATTTTCCCAGCAGGGCCTCTGTTCAGTGTTCCGCCTATCACGGACGTTCTCTCGTCCGAGGATGAGAAGGCATCCGTGATAGGAGGAACACAGAACAGAGGCGCTGCTGGGAAAATTTGTGTTCCGCCTATCACAGGACAGTCTGAGAAGAAGGCACGGCTGGATGCATTGTTTTGCAACCAAAAAGTCGTCTTATACGCCGGAAAATACGGTAAATAAAAAAAAAATGTAGCGCTCACCCCCGAAGGAGCCGCTGGTAATGAATGGGATGGCAGATTTACCTCATGGCTCTTTCCGAATGTCTAGGGATGAATAATGCACACAGCAGCAACAAAGGAATGTCCACGAACAAATGTCTCTTTATGTGCTCTTTATTACCCAGCCAGGTAAAAACAGTTAACAGGTGATGAAAGGGATAGAGATGGAAAAGAGAACAGCAGATTCAGGCGTAGTTTCTGGAACAGTCCTGTTCCCATGAGTAACACTCTTACTCCACTCCTGCTCGAGTGGGCTTAGCGTGCCCGGATAGGCCTCTCTCACTGACCCAGCAGCCGGAACACAGCTCGAATCTCTTTAGAACAAAGTCTCTGCCACAGACCTTTTTGAATGAATGTCAGAGAAGAAACCTCTGCCACAGGCCCTCTCTGATCGGAGATAACAATCCTAGGTAAAGTTACGTCTGGATCCTCTTTTGTTAAAGCGGGGGTTCTCCCTTAGAGGGCACTTTTCCCCCTTAGATTCCTGCTCGTTTTCTCTAGGGGAATCGGCTATTTATTTTAAAATATGTGCAGTACTTACCCGTTTACGAGATGCATCCTCTCCGTCGCTTCCGGGTATGGGCTGCGGGAGCGGGCGTTCCTTCTTGATTGACAGTCTTCCGAGAGGCTTCCGACGGTCGCATCCATCGCGTCACGATTTTCCGAAAGAAGCCGAACGTCGGTGCGCAGGCGCAGTATAGAGCCGCACCGACGTTCGGCTTCTTTCGGCTACGAGTGACGCGATGGATGCGACCGTCGGAAGCCTCTCGGAAGGCTGTCAATCAAGAAGGAACGCCCGCTCCCGAAGACCCATACCCGGAAGCGATGGAGAAGATGCATCTCAAAAACGGTAAGTACTGCTCATATTTTAATAAAAATAGCCGATTCCCCTAGACAAAACGAGCAGGAAGCTAAGGGGAGAAAAAAAAAATTTATAAATGGGTGAACTCCCGCTTTAACGTCGCCCAGGTACCGACTGAAAGAGGAGCCAATCCTTCAGTGTCCGGTCACCTCGATCCCCAGTGGTTCGTCAGAATCCTATTGGACCGCCAGCCTCTCATTGGCGCTCCTCAGATGGACTCCCTACCGAACAGCTACACTTGCTTGGGATCTTCAAAAGTGGGAACCCAGTCGACTACTGAGTCCCCGTCCTGCTCGAATGCTCCGGACCAACTTAGGCCCAAAACCAGGAACACTGCATAGCACGCACACTCCGGCCAGGTAGGCCATAACGCCGGAGCCTGAAGGTGGGTGCCACACCGGAAACAGAACCCTCTCAAAATGGCGTCTGTTCCATAAGTACCCTCTCCCAGCATGCCCAGCTAGGCCCAAGCCTCCCGATTGGCCGCTGGAAGAGAACACCCAAACCTCAACTCCACTGCTGCCACCTACTGCACCGGGGTGGGGAAAAAACCCCAGTGCAACAGAATGACCCCACAGCACAGCCAAGCTGGAACAGAGACCCTAATAAAATGATTGCAATTGGAATAAGAGTCATTTACACTCTGATTATACTCTAAATTTCCATAGCACTGGTACTTGGAAGTAACCCGGCGCTACAAATATATAAAAGGGGGGGGGGTTGGCATCCAGGGCCCTGGGGACCTCTGGGCCACTTACAAAAAAAAGGGGGGTAGCCATCCGGGGCCCTTTAATAAAAAATAAAAAATATATATATAAAAAAAGGGGGGGTTGCCATCCAGGGCGCTGGGTATCTCTGGGCCCTTTAATAAAAAAAATAAAAATAAATATATAAAAAATATATTACAATTTTTATTATAAAAAGAATAAATAGAAAAAAGGGGGTTGCTGTCCAGGCCCCTGGGGACCTCCGGTCCCCTTACAGGTGTACTGCCTGTACCCCCCCTGATGGCGGCCCTGTGTAGGACAGATAAGTATTGATGGTAGTCTTTTGCCGCATACACACGATCGGAAATTCTGACAAGAAAACCGTGGATTTTGTCAGACAGAATGTTGGCTCAAACTTGTGTTGCATACACACGGTCACACAAATCTTGTCGGAAATTCCGACCGTGGTGACGTACAAGACGTACGATGAGCCGAGATCAATGAAGTTCAATAGGCAGTTCGGCTCTTCTGCTTGATTTTGAGCATGCATGTTTTTTTTTTTCGCTTGGTAATTGCATACAGACAAGCGGATTTTCCGAAAGGAACTTTTTCCGTCTGAATAATAGAGGACCAGCTCTCAAATTGTTGGCAGAAATTCCGACAGCAAACGTCAGATGGACCAAAAAGCTCACATCAAACTTTTCTTGTCGGAATTTCCGATCGTGTGTACGCGGCATTAGTGGGTGTAATTTGTCTGTATTGTTTTTACATTTTTTTTTTTACCTATTTATCAAAGCATTTTGATGCCATTGGTTACCAGGTTGTTAGGACAACTTCACATCCTCCCTCTTTCAACAATTTATACCCAAAACACATATCCACAAGCGACATGTTTTATTATACTCACTGGGCACTTTATTAGGTACACCTGTTTAATTGCTTGGTAACACAATTTGCTAATCAGCCAATCGCATGGCAGCAACTCAATGCACTTAGGCATCTAGACGTGGTGAAGACGACTTGCTGAAGTTCAAACCGAGCATCAGAAGAAAGGCCATTTAAAGTGATTGTAAAGGTTTAAATTACTTTTTTTTTTAAATAACAAACATGTCATACTTACCTCTGCAGCTCATTTTGCACAGAGATGCCCGAACCTCGTCTTCTGGGGTCCATCGGCAGCTCTCTTGGCTCCTCCCCGCATCAGATAACCCCCTCTGAGAAGCGCTATCCCAAGGGGGTTACCTTGCAGGCGCGCTCCCTGAGTCCAGCATTTGCATCCAACCCCTTTAAGTGACTTTGAACATGCATGGTTGTTGGTGGGAGATGGGTCGGTCTGAGTATTTCTGGAATTTTTACGTACAACCATCTCTCGGGTTTACAGAGAATGGTGGGGAAAAGAGAAAATATCCAGTGAGCGGCAGTTGTGTCGGTGAAAATGCCTTGTTGAGGTCAGAGGAGAATGAGCAGACAGTAACAACAGGCAACAGTTACTCAAATAGACACTTGTTACATCCAAGGTATGCAGAATACCATCTCTGAACACACAACACATCCAACCTTGAAACAGATGGGCTACAGCAGTGGAGGACCACACCGGGTGCCACTCCAGCTAAAAACAGGAAACTGAGGCTACAATTGGCACATGATCACCACAATTGAACAATAGAAGATTGGAAAACATTGCCGGGTCTGATGAGTCTGGATTTCAGCTCCAACATTCAGATGGTAGCAGGGCCGGGGCTACCACTAGGCAAACTAGGCAGCCACCTAGGGCGCACTGCTGCCTAGGGCATCCGGCCACTGGTGTTCCTACTCTCTTCTCTCTGCAGCAAGCAACAAAATCTCAGCATTAGCAGGCAGCTGCCGCTCCGTTCGCACATAGTGTCAGAGGCGCAGCGGTAGCAGAGAACTGTGTCTGTGTCCTGACCAAATGAATGGAAGCAAGAAAACATTCATTGATGGGCGCTTGTGAGGCTGCATTGATGGGTGCTTTTGAGGCTGCATTGATGGGCGCTTTTGAGGCTGCATTGATGGGCGCTTTTGAGGCTGCATTGATGGGCGCTTGTGAGGCTGCATTGATGGGCGCTTGTGAGGCTGCATTGATGGGCACTTTTGAGGCTGCATTGATGAGCACTGGTGGAGTTGCATTGATGGGCGCTTGTGAGGCTGCAATGATGGGCGCTGGTGGGGTTGCATTGATGGGCGCTGGTGAGGCTGCTCTGATGGGCGCTTGTGAGGCTGCATTGATGGGCACTGGTGAGGCTGCATTGATGGGTGCTGGTATGATGCATTTGATGGGTGCTGGTGAGGCTGCATTGATGGGCGCTGGTGAGCCTGCATTGATGGGTGCTGGTAGGCTGCATTCATGAGTGCTTGTGAGGCTGCATTGATGGGTGCTGGTAGGCTGCATTTAATGGGCATTTGGTTAAAAGGATGGGGTATACATGTGCAGGACAAAGAGGGTGGAGTCAGGGGTGGAGCCAAGGGTGGGGCAGCAAAATTAGGTTTCGCCTAGGGTGTCAAAAATCCTTGCACCAGCCCTGGATGGTGAGGTCAGAATTTGGTGCATGGATCCATCCTGCCTTGTATCACCGGTTCAGGCGGTTTAGGCTGGTTGTGGTGTTATGGTGGGGGGGGGGGGGGATTTTCTTGGCACACTTTGGACCCCTTAGTACCAATTGAGCATTGATTAAACACCACGGCCTTCCTGAATATTGTTGCTGACCATGTCCATCCCTTTATGACTACAGTGTCCCCATCTTCTGATGGCTCCTTCCAGCAGGATAATGTCACCATGTCACAAAGCTCCAATCATCTCACCACTGGACAATGAGGTCACTGTCCTCCAATGGCCTCCACACTCATCACATCTCATCCAATAGCACCTTTGGGATGTGGTGGAATGGGAGATTGTCATCATGGATGTGCAGCCGACAAATCTGCAGCAACTGTGTGATGTTATCACATCATTATGGAGAAAAATCCTCTGAAGAATGTTTCCAACACCTTGTTGAAATATGAAGGCAATTCTGAAGGAAAAGGGCGGTCCAATCCGGTACTAGCGAGGTGTACCTAATAAAGTGGCCGGGGATTGTATATTTAGTAGACATGTGCATTAGTTTTCATCCGAATGCATTTTCATCCAAATATCGTGTATTTTCGTTATCGTTTCAACAAACTAAGATGAACGCGCAGAATCCAAAATCTGAAAGATCCGACATAAAAAAATGCTTTATTTTCGTTGCTACAACAGTTTGATATAGATAGGAGATTCGACATGGCGGGGACAATAACAATCTGTGTCTATCGAACCTGAGGTCAAATGTGCCTAAACTTAACTCTATTAGTCCAAGATTATTCTACATAGACAGGAAAGATTCGACATTATAGAGACAGTGTTGGGGTAGACCTAGTGGCATTGTTAGGCAGGTGCGGGGGGTGCGGGCCGCACCTGGGTGACACCCACCAGAGGGGTGACACCCGTAGGTAGCTGCACCACTAACACCGCCCACTTCCCTGTGTCTCATGGCTTGCGCCGCAACTGTGTCCCTCAGCGGAACAAAGCCACCGCCCCCTCCTCTCTGTTTACATCCACAGAGGAGGAGGAGCACGCACTCGAGGGACACACAGCTGTGTGCATCTGCTGTTCTGAGGTCTGTGAGGTAAGGGGGGTGTCTATACTGATGGGGAGAGGGGGTGTCTAATCCTGGGAGTGTCTGCACTGAGGGGGGTGTCTGTACTGCTGGGGATGTCTGTACTGGGTGGTCTGCACTGGGGGCGTCTGCACCTTGGGGGGTGTCTGTAACTGAGGGGGGTCTGCACTGAGTTGGGTGTCTGTACTGAGGGGGGGTGTCTGTACTGAGGGGGGTGTCTGTACCTGAGAGGGGGTCTGCACTGAGAGGGGGTCTGTACTGAGGTGGGGGGTCTGTACTAATGGAGGTGTCTACACTGAGGTGGGGGTGTCTGTACTGAGGTGGGGGTGTCTGTGCTGATGGAGGGGTCTACACTGAGGTGGGGGTGTCTGTACTGAGGTGGGGGTGTCTGTGCTGATGGAGGGGTCTGCACTAAGGTGGGGGTGTCTGTACTGAGGTGGGGGTGTCTGTGCTGATGGAGGGGTCTACACTGAGGTGGGGGTGTCTGTACTGAGGTGGGGGTGTCTGTACTAAGGGGGAGGTTTATACTGAGGGAGGGGAACTATTTTGATGGGGGGTCTGTACTGAGGGAGAGGGATCTATACTGCGGGAGAGGGTCTGTAGTTAGTGGTGTGGGGTCTTTACTGAGAGGGGACTATAGTTGGTGGGGGCTGACACCATTTTTTTTCACACCGGGTGACACCAACCCTAGTGATGCCATTGGGTAGACCATTCGACGATGAACGACGAAGATTCGACGAAGCAGAGAAAAACATACAAATGTTGAATCTGTCATTGAAGGCTTATGGTGTCTGTCAAAAGTTCTAAGAAGATCCGACAAGCAGCTAAACTGTACAACGCTGCAATCGTACATTTCCGGTTAAATGCTTCGCCCATAGGCTATAGAAGAATTCGAATGATGGTTGACTAGTAATAATAATTTATAAATATAATTATCATTAGTGTCATACAACATTAGAATGCTACTATAGCTTGTAGGCGGAACGTTCGACCGGAAATGTATGATCGCAGCGTCATACAGTTTAGCTGCTCCGTCAAATCTTCTTAGAACATCTGACAGACACCATAAGCCTTCAATGACAGATTTGACCTTAAAGGAGTTGTAAAGGGAAAAAAATGTTTTGCCTAAAATTAATGTCTGCAAGGTAGACAGACAGAATAGTGTAATGATTCTGTTAAAAACGAGTAAATACCTATTAAATTCCTTCATCTATATCACCTCCGGCGTTCTAGTTTCTGTTCTCTCATTCACTTCCTGGTTTGCGGCGCTCATTCATGTAAGAACTACATTTTCCGGTATGAATTGCGGCACGCCCAGTAATTCACACCTCCTTGAAGTCTCTAACACGTAGAGAGCGTCCTGTCACACAGATGTAGTTCCCAGGAGGGGGCGAGCACGTTACTGACCACCGCAGTAAAGCCTCCCTTCACGGTGGTCAGTAAAATCAGACAAGCAGGAAGTGACCAGAACAGAGAAGAAATAGAGCAACTTCTGAGCAAAAACGAACAATGAGGAAGTGAAAAGAGGAATGTCTGCAGGTAAAGGATGCTTATTGTGAAAACCCCTTTAACCACTTAAAACCCAGACCAAAATGCAGCTAAAGGAGCCGGCCAGTTTTTGCAATTCGACACTGCGTCGCTTTAACTGACAATTGCGCGGTCGTGTGACGTGGCTCCCATACAAAATTGGCGTCCCTTTTTTCCCACAAATAGAGCTTTTTTTTGGTGGTATTTGATCACCTCTGCGGTTTTTATTTTTTGCGCTATAAACAAAAATAGAGCGAAATTTTTTAAAAAAATTCAATACTTTTTACTTTTTGCTATAATAAATATCCCCCAAAATAATAAAAAAAAAAAGTTATTTTTTTCCTCAGTTTAGGCCGATACGTATTCTTCTACCTATTTTTGGTAAAAAAAATCGCAATAATCGTTTATTGATTGGTTTGCGCAAAATTGATAGCGTTTACAAAATAGGGGATAGTTTTTTTGCATTTTTATAAAAAAATAATTTTTTACTACTAATGGCGGCGATCAGCGATTTTTTTTCGTGACTGCGACATTATAGCGGACACTTCGGCCAATTTTGACACATTTTTGGGACCATTGTCATTTTCACAGCAAAAAAATGTATTTAAAATGCACTGATTACTGTGAAAACGACAATTGCAGTTTGGGAGTTAACCACTAGGGGGCGTTGATGGGGTTATGTGTGACCTCATATGTGTTTACAACTGTAGGGGGGTGTGGCTGTAGGTGTGACGTCATCAATTGTGATTCTAAAATAAGTGAACACACGATCGATGACGCCGCCACAGTGAAGAACGAGGAAGGTGTGTTTACACACAGCTCTCCCCGTTCTTCAGCTCCGGGGACCGATCGCGGGACTCCAGCGGCGATCGGGTACGCGAGTCCCGCGTCCGCGGTCACAGAGCCTTGGACCGGGTTGCGTTTTATAACGAAACAAAATACAGTTGAACCTCAGATTATGAGCATAATCCGCTCCAGGAGAATGCTTGTAATCAAAAGTACTTGCATATCAAAGCGAGTTTTCCCATTGAAGTCAATGGAAACAAAAATAATTTGTTCCGCATTTACTTCAATGGGATGAAATACCGAATGCGGCCAGAGGTGGGGGGCGCCGGAAACCCCCGAAAACGTCCGAAAAGGCCCAAGGACACTTTGGCTCCTTTACTGCGCCCCCATACCTCAGGCCAAATGAGGTACTGCAGACCAATGGTCGGATTTTCTTGGCTCCTGCGCCCCCATACCTCAGGCTAAATGAGGTACTGCAGGCCAATGTTTGGCTTTTCTCGGCTCCTGCGCCCCCGTACCTCAGGCCAAATTAGGTACTGCAGGCCTATTTAGCTTGAATTCTGCTCGTCAGAATTTAAAAAAAAAAAGTTGCTCGCAAATCAAAACACTCTCAAACCAAGTTACTCTTAAAACGAGGTTCCACTGTAAATAAAAACGAATTTCGGGAGTAACTAAATATTTTTTTGGGGCGAAAACTAAATTCCGAAACAAAATATTTCAGTGTGCACATGTTTAATATTTAGCCTGTTTAGATATGTTCTAAATTATAATTTTTATGGGCCGGCCTTAGATGAGATGATGTCATAGATTGTATTGATTTATCTCTCTATAGGTGTGGGTCTGGTGGATCAGATTCGAATGGATGAACTCCAACACACACGGACTCAGGAGCTGAGAGGTAATTTGATAAAACATTTTTACAATTTTCTCCAAAGTACAGATCTGGTGTTGCTATTTTTTCCTTACCCCTTTTAGGTCACACAAGTTGCTGAAAAAAGTAATTTTTGCATTTTTAAAAAAATGTGTTAACCACTTATGGACCGCCGCACTACGATATACGACAACAGAATGGCAGGGCTGGGCACAAGGTTGTACAAGTACGTCCCTTTTAAGTGCCCAGCTGTGGGTCGTGAACGCGCCGAAGCTCCATGACCGCAACCGCGGACCCGATCGCCGCCGGTGTCCCGCGATCGGGTCACAGAGCTGAAGAATGGGGAGAGGTGAGTGTAAACAAACCTTCCCCCGTTCTTCCCAGTGGCTTGTCAGTGATCGTCTGTTCCCTGTCATAGGGAACGATGATCAGTGACATCACATGCCAAGCCACGCCCCCCTACAGTAAGAATCACACACTAGGACACACTTAACTCCTTCAACGCCCCCTAGTGGGGAACCCCTTCACTGCCAGTGTCATTTTCACCGTAATCAGTGCATTTTTATAGCACTGATCACTGTAAAAATGACAATGGTCCCAAAAATGTGTCAAATATGTCGCAGTCACGATAAAAATTGCTGATCGCCGCCATTACTAATAAAAAAATAATTATTAATAAAAAGGCCATAAATCTTTCCCTTATTTTGTAGATGCTCTAACTTTTGCGCAAACTGATCAATAAACACGTATTCGACGATGAACGACGAAGATTCGACGAAGCAGAGAAAAACATACAAATGTTGAATCTGTCATTGAAGGCTTATGGTGTCTGTCAAAAGTTCTAAGAAGATCCGACAAGCAGCTAAACTGTACAACGCTGCAATCGTACATTTCCGGTTAAATGCTTCGCCCATAGGCTATAGAAGAATTCGAATGATGGTTGACTAGTAATAATAATTTATAAATATAATTATCATTAGTGTCATACAACATTAGAATGCTACTATAGCTTGTAGGCGGAACGTTCGACCGGAAATGTATGATCGCAGCGTCATACAGTTTAGCTGCTCCGTCAAATCTTCTTAGAACATCTGACAGACACCATAAGCCTTCAATGACAGATTTGACCTTAAAGGAGTTGTAAAGGAAAAAAATGTTTTGCCTAAAATTAATGTCTGCAAGGTAGACAGACAGAATAGTGTAATGATTCTGTTAAAAACGAGTAAATACCTATTAAATTCCTTCATCTAAATTACCTCCGGCGTTCTAGTTTCTGTTCTCTCATTCACTTCCTGGTTTGCGGCGCTCATTCATGTAAGAACTACATTTTCCGGTATGAATTGCGGCACGCCCAGTAATTCACACCTCCTTGAAGTCTCTAACACGTAGAGAGCGTCCTGTCACACAGATGTAGTTCCCAGGAGGGGGCGAGCACGTTACTGACCACCGCAGTAAAGCCTCCCTTCACGGTGGTCAGTAAAATCAGACAAGCAGGAAGTGACCAGAACAGAGAAGAAATAGAGCAACTTCTGAGCAAAAACGAACAATGAGGAAGTGAAAAGAGGAATGTCTGCAGGTAAAGGATGCTAATTATGAAAACCCCTTTAACCACTTAAAACCCAGACCAAAATGCAGCTAAAGGAGCCGGCCAGTTTTTGCAATTCGGCACTGCGTCGCTTTAACTGACAATTGCGCGGTCGTGCGACGTGGCTCCCATACAAAATTGGCGTCCCTTTTTTCCCACAAATAGAGCTTTCTTTTGGTGGTATTTGATCACCTCTGCGGTTTTTATTTTTTGCGCTATAAACAAAAATAGAGCGAACATTTTGAAAAAAATTCAATACTTTTAACTTTTTGCTATAATAAATATCCCCCAAAATAATAAAAAAAAAAGTTATTTTTTTCCTCAGTAATTCTTCTACCTATTTTTGGTAAAAAAATCGCAATAATCGTTTATTGATTGGTTTGCGCAAAATTGATAGCGTTTACAAAATAGGGGATAGTTTTTTTGCATTTTTATAAAAAAATAATTTTTTACTACTAATGGCGGCGATCACTGATTTTTTTTCGTGACTGCGACATTATAGCGGACACTTCGGACAATTTTGACACATTTTTGGGACCATTGTCATTTTCACAGCAAAAAAATGCATTTAAAATGCACTGATTACTGTGAAAACGACAATTGCAGTTTGGGAGTTAACCACTAGGGGGCGTTGATGGGGTTATGTGTGACCTCATATGTGTTTACAACTGTAGGGGGGTGTGGCTGTAGGTGTGACGTCATCAATTGTGATTCTAAAATAAGTGAACACACGATCGATGACGCCGCCACAGTGAAGAACGAGGAAGGTGTGTTTACACACAGCTCTCCCCGTTCTTCAGCTCCGGGGACCGATCGCGGGACTCCAGCGGCGATCGGGTACGCGAGTCCCGCGTCCGCGGTCACGGAGCCTTGGACCGGGTTGCGTTTTATAACGAAACAAAATACAGTTGAACCTCAGATTATGAGCATAATCCGCTCCAGGAGAATGCTTGTAATCCAAAGTACTTGCATATCAAAGCGAGTTTTCCCATTGAAGTCAATGGAAACAAAAATAATTTGTTCCGCATTTACTTCAATGGGATGCAATACCGAATGCGGCCAGAGGTGGGGGGCGCCGGAAACCCCCGAAAACGTCCGAAAAGGCCCAAGGACACTCTGGCTCCTTTACTGCGCCCCCATACCTCAGGCCAAATGAGGTACTGCAGACCAATGGTCGGATTTTCTTGGCTCCTGCGTCCCCGTACCTCAGGCCAAATGAGCTACTGCAGGCCAATGTTTGGCTTTTCTCGGCTCCTGCGCCCCCGTACCTCAGGCCAAATTAGGTACTGCAGGCCTATTTAGCTTGAATTCTGCTCGTCAGAATAAAAAAAAAAAAGTTGCTCGCAAATCAAAACACTCTCAAACCAAGTTACTCTTAAAACGAGGTTCCACTGTAAATAAAAACGAATTTCGGGAGTAACTAAATAATTTTTTGGGGCGAAAACTAAATTCCGAAACAAAATATTTCAGTGTGCACATGTTTAATATTTAGCCTGTTTAGATATGTTCTGAATTATAATTTTTATGGGCCGGCCTTAGATGAGATGATGTCATAGATTGTATTGATTTATCTCTCTATAGGTGTGGGTCTGGTGGATCAGATTCGAATGGATGAACTCCAACACACACGGACTCAGAAGCTGAGAGGTAATTTGATAAAACATTTTAACAATTTTCTGGAAAGTACAGATCTGGTGTTGCTATTTTTTCCTTACCCCTTTTAGGTCACACAAGTTGCTGAACAAAGTAATTTTTGCATTTTTAAAAAAATGTGTTAACCACTTATGGACCGCCGCACTACGATATACGACAACAGAATGGCAGGGCTGGGCACAAGGTTGTACAAGTACGTCCCTTTTAAGTGCCCAGCTGTGGGTCGTGAACGCGCCGAAGCTCCATGACCGCAACCGCAGACCCGATCGCGGGACACCGGCGGCGATCGGGTCTGCGGTTGCGGTCATGGAGCTTCGGCGCGTTCACGACCCACAGCTGGGCACAGAGCTGAAGAACGGGGAGAGGTGAGTGTAAACAAACCTTCCCCCGTTCTTCCCAGTGGCTTGTCAGTGATCGTCTGTTCCCTGTCATAGGGAACAATGATCAGTGACATCACATGCCAAGCCACGCCCCCCTACAGTAAGAATCACACACTAGGACACACTTAACTCCTTCAGCGCCCCCTAGTGGGGAACCCCTTCACTGCCAGTGTCATTTTCACCGTAATCAGTGCATTTGTATAGCACTGATCACTGTAAAAATTACAATGGTCCCAAAATGTGTCGAAGTCACGATAAAAATTGCTGATCGCCGCCATTACTAGTAACAAAAATTATTATTAATAAAAATGCCATAAATCTATCCCCAATAAACACGTATTGCGTTTTTTTTTTTACCAAAAATATGTAGAAGAATACGTATCGGCCTAAACTAAGGAAAACTTTTTTTTATATATATTTTTAGGGGTATTTATTATAGCAAAAGTAAAAAATATTGAATTTTTTACAAAATTGTCACTCTATTTTTATTTATAGCACAAAAAATAAAAACCGCAGAGGTGATCAAATGCCACCAGCTCTATTTGTGGGAAAAAAAAGGACGTCAGTTTTGTTTGGGTGCAACGTCACACGACCGCGTAATCGTCAGTTAAAGCGACGCAGTGCCGTATCGCAAATAAGGGCCTGGTCTTTGGCCAGCAAAATGGTCTGGGGCTGAAGTGGCTAAAATACACATTTTAGGCCTAGTTAAAAAAAATTACAGAACAAAAGGTGTGTAATTATGAAAAACGTATAGTGTCAAAAGTGTATATAATAAAAATGGATAGGTGAGGATAAAATAAAGTAGGGACCAATGGAGAAAGGAGGGTATGAATAAATGGAGTGGTGAGAAGGAAGATAAAGTGTAGTAACAGTGTATGTGGTAAGCAGTAATATGGTATGAAATATAATACATTGTGGTAACAATGTATATAGTAAACAAACCTCAATACTGAGGTCATAAATCATAAATACTAAGTAAAATGGTGGTCAAGGATAAAGAAAGGTGAAATAGGAATAGCAGGATATGGTGGTAACGACCATCAAAATATACCTTGATAAGTGGATCTGTGAGGGTGAGTGCTGCAAACACAATCATGGACATGTCCATTTAAGGGGGGACCAGCTAGACCGGAGAGAGTAGATGTACTCGCTGCAATTTTAGGCGGGGGATCCACCAACGGCACGCTAGGCAGCCAATAGGGAGAGGGGGTGGCGTCAGACAGTGGAACAGACACAGCTGTCCACCATTCCAGCGCCAACCACCTCATGAAGACGCCGAGATGGAAAAACAACAGCGCCAGCACCGCCAAGGTGACGCAGCGTGCATGATGCCGGAGACGTGACGTTGATGCGCAAGTGGGAATCTTCCCAGCCTCCCATGTGACACAGGGGAGGGGAGAGCCCAGGAGCGCATCGCAGCTCCCGGGACTGAGAGAACCAGCCAAGACCAGCCAGCTCAACCATGTCCCACCCATTGCACAGCAATGGCAAAACCAAGCAGGCACACTGTGGGTAACAGTGCGGACGGATACTCTATGGCTACACTCCTGTATACCCGCATGCTTGAGAGATTCAGAGTATGACAATATAAATAGTGCTTTGATAGACTAGACCACTGAATAGCCTAAATAAAGGGGGAGAGTGCCAGTAATGTAATATTACAAAAAACATAGGGATACATGTTTCCATCCCCAAAAATTATATAACAATATGGATAAGCTAAACTAGACTAAAAAGGTTTGGACTTTAAATAAGGCACTGGGTATCAGCCAAATGCCTCCATCCCCGCTGATTTGAACAGAAAAAGGCAAGGGTGGGACTTTTAGATGAAACATGCATCCCAGGAGAACCACAAAACAATTGAATATGGCAGATAACCAGTACATTAGACCCAAAAACGTTAACATGAGAGCATTGCGTGGCAGCAATTGGCAGTCAAGTGTTTAATCGCATAAAAAATATGTAACAAAAACAATAATGACATAGCATACATAGTATAGTAGTCAGAGATTGAATAGTCCATAATTCTGTAACAATATATGGTAATAATCCTTATCCACCTCAGCTCCCGTGGGCTGATGTTCCTCCGACCGTGCCTCCCCGGCCTCCTGACTCCACGCCTATATTCATAGTCATAGGCATACCTGTAAGTCATTTTAGGAATTGTTACTGCTCTATCTCTTCCCTCCTGTCCCTGTACCGAGATTCACCATACCAACCTATTTTAAATCTTACTGTTTTGATATTTATAGACCCCTACTACATACCTGCTCCTGAAGAGTGGCAGTAGCCACGAAACGCATTGAGCCAATAAGATGCCCTTTTATATACATACCGCTACTGCAACATCTACTACTTCATACACCGATTGGATTTTACCAACCAATTCCGGTTACAACTATCATGGAGATATATTTTAAGGATACTGATTTTGTATATTTTTATATTGTACCCGATATGCTCATTGGGAGCCAGTTAGATGCCCCCTCTGTCTATATTTAGTAGTATCATTATTATTTTTTTCACAAGAAAATAGTAGTATCATTATTACCCATCAGTTCCCATACCTACTGGAGTGTGCCAGCATATGCAAGTTCTAATTATAATTTTTTACCATGGAGACACGCTTCAATTGAATTGTTTTTTTCCCCCCTTATTGTACTATTGCTATTTATGAACCCAATATGTTATTATACTTTATTACCATATATTGTTACAGAATTATGTACTATTCAATCTCTGACTACTATACTATTTATGCTATGTCATTAATGTTTTTGTTACATATTTTTTATGCGATTAAACACTTGACTGCCAATTGCTGCCACGCAATGCTCTCATGTTAAAGTTTTTGGGTCTAATGTACTGGTTATCTGCCATATTCAATTGTTTTGTGGTTCTCCTGGGATGCATGTTTTATCTAAAAGTCCCACCCTTGCCTTTTTCTGTTCATAATTGACATGCTAATTCCCTACCCCTAAAAGGAGACATCTGACCCTTCAGACTTAGTTAGCATCACACAATGGACAATAGAACGTCTTTCAGGAGTCTACGCAATTAACACCTCAAAAGCATGTGTCCCCCCATTAAATGAAAACACTCCATTTGGAGTCAGACTTTAACAACCTGTACAATTCCAAGATATCCTGCAAAACACGAATTATCATTAATGTCCCATCTCATGTAATTTATAATTAATATTTCTCAGTCACCCTATGCCCAAAAGGGGCACAGGATGACCCTAGACCCAAGAGTCATTAGTGACGCTGGCCAGGAGGGCTGGATTAACATAGGGGCTGATGGAGCTGCAGCTCCAGGCCCCTTTCTCAAGATAGGCCCATTTGCCCCCAAAAAAAAAAAAAAGATTGACTGGGGGGGGGGGGGGGTTGTAGCTCGATGACCAGAGGTCACAGAAACACCACATTTGGGGGGTAGGCAGTTGAAGACCTACCCCACAACTGGTTAAAATATGGGATGGCTATCATTTATGGTTCCGGAGATACGGGCCTGCTTGCACAGCCTGTCAGAAGCTACATTCAGAGCGGCCAATATAAATACAAGCTGACACACTACAGCAGACTGATAGGATCACAGGGCTTATAATAATTATTTGTATATTACTCATGGTAATTAACCCCTTGCCACCCAGGCCAATTCTGACACTTCTCTACTACATGTAAAAATCATCATTTGTTTTTTTGCTAGAAAATTACTCTATGGTGGTCTTTGCAACGTTTTATGTTGCCCGGTATAGAGCTGCACGATTCTGGCTAAAATGAGAATTGCATTTTTTTGCTTAGAAGATAGATCACGATTCTCTCACGATTCTTGCAAGGTAACATCATCTTTCACATTAAAACAAAACAAAATGGGCTAACTTTACTGTTTTGTTTGTATGGTTTTTATTATTCATTGAAATGGGCAAATGCAGTGTGACATAAAATATTGCAGCAATAGCCATTTTATTCCCTAGAGCAGTGATGGCAAACCTTGGCACCCCAGATGTTTTTGAACTACATTTCCCATGATGCTCATGCACTCTGCAGTGTAGTTGAGCATCATGGGAAATGTAGTTCCAAAACATCTGGGGTGTCAAGGTTCGCCATCACTGCCCTAGAGTCTCTGCTAAAATATATATAATGTTTGGCGGTTCCAAGTAATTTTCTAGCAAATAATATTGCTTTTTAACATAAGAAACAAGTGTTGGACTTTAAGTGGTTAAATTTCCTGCATTTACACACAGAAGTTTGATCTAAGAAGATAGTTGGTTACAATGTTTCATATTGTTACAAACTTGGGGGATTTGTTCTTTACACACAGAAGTTTATCCCTTTGATCTAAAAAGGAAGCGTTAGTTACAATGTTTCCTGTTAAAAACTTGGCAGACTGCGTGCCCAGATATTTTCTTTTTATAGCTGAAAGTCTCTCCACTTGTTATATGAAAGAATCAGCAAACTCTGCATTGGAGATCGTCAGGGGGGTTGAATCGAAATCACGATTTTTTAACGATTAATTGTGCAGCTCTAGCACGGTATTTGCGCAGCAATTTTTCGAACGTGTTTTTTTGGAAATAAACTGTTTCATTCATTTAAAAAAACACTAAAGTTAGCACGATTTTTTTTGGTATCCTAAGCGATGCTTTAATTTTTTTTTAGGTTACATGTTTAGAGTTACAGAGGAGGTCTAGTACTAGAATTATTGTTCTCGCTCTAACGATTGTGGCGTATGTAACCTGTGTGTATCTGGCTCTGATACTACCAGTGCCTACCCAGCCACTGACTAGTATCTCTCCCAGCCTGTCCCCCACACACCCTCTCACCTGCTGACCTGTGGATGGGGGAATCACTCCTGCAGTGTTATTGTGTTCTGCCAGTGCGTACAATGATCAGTGTTGCTAACTATAGCTGGCAGCACTGATTGTTTTGGGAAAAACCTAACAGGCTGGTTGTACTCAAGTCGATTAATAGATTGACTTGTGTAAAACCAGCTAGCCCATACATAGATCGACTATGGCTGGTCTCTGCATAATTGGCGTAATTTCAATCCATGTATGACCCGCTTAACCACTACGCAGTCCCTAAACATCCTTCCACTCCTGTACATAGTGCTCACTGTCATACTCTCCACACTCCTCTCCTGTACATAGTGCCCACTGTCATACTCTCCACACTTCTCTCCTGTACATAGTGCCCACTGTCATACTCTCCACACTTCTCTCCTATACATAGTGCCCACTGTCATACCCTACACACTCCTCTCCTGTACATAGTGCCCACTGTCATACCCTCCATACTCCTCTCCTATACAGAGCGCCCACTGTCATACCCTTCACACTCCTCTCCTTTACATAGTGCCTGCTGTCATACACTTCTCTTCTGTACATAATGCCAACTGTTGCACCCTCCAGACTCCTCTCCTGTACATACTGCCCACTGTCATACCCTCCACATTCCTCTCCTGTACATACTGCCCCATCATACCCTCCACACTTCTATCTGTTACATACTACCCTCTGTCATACCCCCACACTCCTGTACACACTGCCTACTGTCATACCCTTCACACTCCTCTCATACACTTCTCTCCTGTACATACTGCCCACTGTCGTACCCTCCACACTTCTCTTCTGTACATACTGCTCATTGTCATTCCCTCCACACTCCTCTCCTGTACATACTGCCCACTGTCATACTCTTCACACTCCTCTCCTGTACATAGTGCCTTTTGCCGTACCCTTTGCACTCCTCTCCTGTACATAGTGCCTTTTGCCGTACCCTTTGCACTCCTCTCCTGTACATAATGCCCACTGTTAAACCCTCCACATTCCTCTCCCTCACCTGCACATACTTCCCACTTATATACCGTCCATACTCCTCCCCTATGTCGCTTACCCACAAAAACAGTTCTTTAAAATTATACTGAATACTCTCAATGTTACCAGCTCTAGAATGGACACACTTTTGATAGTTTAAATAAAGGAAATCTCAGTTCTCGTATTTGTTCTGCCCCATTATTAGTACTCATTTAATTTTGTGATTACTACTGTGATGTATAGAGGAACATCGGGGATCTCAGCTACTCTAAATATAGCACTTGTATAAAAAAGTGTCCCTGAAAATATTTTTTAAATGTTGGCAACTATGCACTTAGGCACTGCCCAAGGGCCACCGCCCACCGGGTCAGTAGAGGGCCCCATGAGAGGCTCCTGGGATCCTGTAATATTAAAGCGGTAGTAAACTTTCCTGACATTACTACTTTTTAGAGGCCCTGAGGTAGGTTATGCCACAATGTACAAGTATGCACAGCATATTAGCACATTAGGGTACACTTAAATGTTCAGACTGAGCCCTCCAGTGCTGCGCTGTGATGAATCCGGCGGGGCCCGGGCGCTTTCATCTTCACCCGGTCTTCCTTCTGGGTTCTGTGCCTTTGGTCACTTGCCTTGGCCGGGCTGCGTTGATGTCATTCCCACGCATTTATTTATTATTCATAAAAGGCCCCACCAAAATCCTCAGCACCAGGCCCATGATGTTCTTAATCTGGCCCTGACGCTGGCACAGGAGTACCCCACACCCTTCAAAATTCTCTGGGTGTCATGGGTCATTCTGTTACATCTCTCCCCTTTTGGTGGGAGACTGACACAGGAGGGAACCCCAAACGGGTTGACTCCGAAGTTAGTCAGTAGTTCCAGTCCTCCAATGCTGGTATCCATACAGTTCCCCAAATAAATTGCTCCAAACAGAGCATTACTCACCCAGCCAACCTCTGGGTCTCTCAGAGAACATGCCTGCCGCTGGGGAGTAGCCTGGACTGGCCCTTCTCCCTGAAAAGCTTTCAGCCACTGGATAGAAGACAGGGTGACTGGGCTCAGTCCATCATGCTTTTGGGGATCTGGGCCAACTGCCCCCCATCCCTGGGGTATACCAGTGGAGACTGAAGTCCCATCCACTGGTGGTAGGTGAAAATCCCCCAGGGCTTGCAAAGCAAAGCTGACATCCTCCGGTCTCAGTGCCGCACCATTCTCTGGGGTTGTGTCAGTGAGGACTGAAGTCCCATCCACTACCCCAGGAACTCCCTCTTCCATTAGTTGAGAGCAGAGGCTTGTGGCACTCTGCTCTGTTGCCAGCTCTTCTGCTGGGTTGCTGTGAGTGGAGACCACAGTCCCATCCACTACCACAGGAACTCCCTCTCCTGCTAGTTGAGAGCAGAGGCTCGTGGCACTCTGCTCTGTTGCCAGCTCTTCTGCTGGGTTGCTGTGAGTGGAGATCACAGTCCCATCCACTACCACAGGAACTCCCTCTTCCGTTAGTTGAGAGTAGAGGCTCGTGGCACTCTGCTCTGTTGCCAGCTCTTCTGCTGAGTATGCATAAACCGTAACATCCTCTGAATGGTCAATTAAGTCCATACGTTCTGTAATCTGTGGCTAGGGAGATGAGCCAACTGCCCTAGCCTCCTGGAACTCCACATCATCCGCTTCAGCTTTGGGAATGGCAATCTTCAGATTTTCCACTGCCGATTCATCAGCCAGGATTTCAAAATTGTCATCTAAAATTTCCTCATAGTCCCAGGCAACAGGAGCCCTACCCTGCTGCTGAGCAGAGTCTAGCAGGTGTCTGTAGGCGATCTCCAGCTCCCATTCCTGAATGGCCAGAAACTCCAAATCTTCCTGTAACCAGTGCCCTTCCGAGACATTCAATTTTTCCTCTCTGTGCTCCATTATGTCCTCCAAGCGCCACTCCCGGTCATCCAAAAAGTCAGGATCACTGGACATCCTCCAATACAATAGTCATCATAGTCAAAGCCTTCCGTGGGGCTGTCATCCGCTGACCACAGGCACTCTTGGGCTACATGAGGGAAGAGAGCTTCAGACGTTCATACTGTGTCTCCATTGTCCTGTGTCCTTGTAGCTGTTCCTCTGGCGATGGAACCATCCCACTGCTGTGCCACCACTGTAACGGTCACCACCGTTTATGATATTCCCATTCCATCGCCCCACGACAGCTTATCCGACAAGCCAGCAGACATCAGACACGATCCATCTCATTTCCCAGAATAACGAGACATACGCTCTGTTACTGGTTTCAAAATGTATGAACACTTTTAATGGTATCTTAGCTTTCTTATATACAGTACAAGCATGTTAAAGTTAATCACAGGGCTCCCAGCTGATGGTGGCTCACTTGTGGATTTTCTGAACAGAAGTGGATTCTTTGAACAAAAGTGGTTGAGTTAAAAAACAGGAGTTTTCTTTTAACTGCTTCTGCTTGGAAGTGTTGTTTTTTTTCCCCCTTTTTTTTAAACTTTTTAAACAGCCTTTTTTTTTCTTTTTCCTTTCTGCTAATTAAGGGGAGTGTTTAATTGTTCACAGGTGTGTGTTTGTTCACAGGTGTTCACAGGTGAGTATATAGTGTCTGTACAAACTCCCATAGGAGCTGGCTCCCAGCTGATGGTGGCTCACTTGTGGATTTTCTGAACAGAAGTGGATTCTTTGAACAAAAGTGGTTGAGTTAAAAACCAGGAGTTTTAAACACGAGTTAAGACAGGAGTCTTCATTATTTTATCAATCACTGACCCAGAACAAGCTTGCAGCTAGTAAAGTTAGAACTCTTAATATATAGATTCAGCGGTGCAGCAGACGCTCTCACCTTAGTCTGCTCACCCCAGGGACAGTGAGAGCAGGACGCTCTCAAACGAGTCGGCTCTCCCCAGGGATAGTGCAGCCAGGCAGGGTCCTCCCAGCTCTCGACTGCTGCAGACACAGCACAAACAACCAGATTGCTGCAGATTGGCACAGCGCGCCTGGGGTTTTTCGCCTTCCTCTGGAACAGTCGGGGAGAGAAGACTCAACGAGTGACGGCTCACTTGGACAGTCTTCCGCCCATCACCATAAAAGACCCCCCCAATCAACATTACTTCCCTGCGTTTTTTTCTGCGACCATGGGTTACCTAAAATACTCTGCAGAAACCATCCGGGAACTAAAACCATTTGCCTCTATACTCCCAGTTGTCACCAAAAAAGCTCTAAGGAATGAGCGACTGTTGAGAAACGATTCGCAGGTACCCCAGCCCAAGCGCATAATATGCGATTTGGTCAACACAAGATCGGCAGTAAAACACCGACAAGAAATCTATGATTTCATCCTTCAACACGATCTAGACTGCCTCTTCATCACAGAAAGCTGGCTCACAGCCGACTGCAACACCATTCTAACAGAATTGGTGCCAGCAAATTATCGCATTCAAATGCAAAACAGAGTGGGGCAAAGAGGGGGGGCCTGGCGGTGATCCACAAGACTCACCTCTCGATCACCAAACCAGTCCTTCAAAACCCAAGATACGGTCCATATGCTACTTTGCTATAGACCACCAGGCCCAAAAACGCACCTTCTCACGTTGTTGACAAAATTCATCTCCACATATACCCTAAACATCAAACACCTTTTGGTGCTTGGGGATTTCAACCTCTGGGCCAACTCTTCGCTGGACCCCATCGCCGACGCCTGTATCGACCATCTGGAAGGATTAGGTCTGCAGCAACTAATACAAGGCCCCACTCATGCCTCAGGCCATACGCTCGATCTCATTTTCAAACAAGATTTGGAAATTGACGTCCTGGAAAATGAGCCGCAACCATGGACCGATCACCATGCCATTAAATTCACAATCACCAAAAACGCCAGCCCAAAAAAAACACGACAAAACCGGTGACAACTCACTGGACTAGATCTCAGAAGAAGCTCCACTCGGAACTCTTCAAAACACTAGGGAACAAAATAAAAACAATCCAACAAAAACAAACAGCCACAGAAACACTTGACGCCATAAACAAGGCGCTACTACAGTCAGCTGACTTAGTAGCACCAAAAAGCAAAACTTGCATCCGGAAAAACAACTGCTAAAGCAAGAGCGTAGAAGAGCAGAAGCTGCGTGGAAAAGGTGCTCTTCAGATAAAAACCACACCATTTACAAGATAATAACAAAGAAATATCACAAAAAAATCTTCATGGCCAAAAAAAAATCATTTTTCCAACATCATCGCAATTGCCCTTAACCGCCCCCGAGAACTCTTCAAGCTGGTCACTCAGACTATGAATCCTGCGTGTTTAGATGCCCCCAATTCTGATTCACAAGAATTTTGCAACGAATTATCGGATTATTTCATTAATAAAATTGAAAAAATCCGTGAAAGTATTCAGCAAAATGGAACCGTCACCAACTCCCCCCCAAATCACAAACCTAATACCCACATAAATCTGCTGCAATCACCAAAATTCACTCTAAAACCCATTTCCATCGATGCCACTAAAAATATCATTGGGACTCTGCGTAACAGCACAGCACCCAATGATATCATTCCCACTAAACTGCTGAAAGAAAGTGCCGATATACTGGCACCAGCTATCACGCAGCTCATAAACCAATCTTTCAAGGAGGGCATGGTGCCCACCTTGCTGAAACAAGGTACAATAAAACCAATTCTAAAAAAACCTACCCTCAACCCCAAAGACCCAAACAACGATGAGGCCCATAACAGGTCTAACTGTTTTCTCCAAGGTAATGGAAAAAGAAGTTGTACAACAGCTGCAACTGCATTTAGACACCCATAAATTACTCGACCCGTTTTAATCAGGCTTCCGTCCGGGTCACGGAACAGAAACGGCGCTGCTCAAAATATGGGATGACGCTCTAGAGGCCGCAGACGAAGGAGAATCTTGTCTCCTGATAATGCTGGACCTAAGCGCGGCTTTTGACACTGTAGACCACGGACCACTATTGGCTAGGCTAGCTGAAGTAGCCGGAGTCGCTGAAGGTGTTTTACCCTGGTTCTCCTCCTTCTTGGAAAACCGATCACAAATAGTGAAAATGGGGTCTTTCACTTCTGAAAAACGTACGGTATCATGCGGAGTCCCTCAGGGATCTCCCTTGTCGCCCGTAATGTTTAATATCTATCTTCGCCCTCTCTTTGAAATCATCAGTAACCAGAAGTTACTTTACCACTCCTATACAGACGACACACAACTGTATTTCCGCATCTGCAACAAAAAGGATCATTCTCTTGGACTAGAGAAATGCCTCACTCTAAGCCCTCGTACAGACGGGCAAACATGTACGATGAAAAGGGTCCGCCTCACCGTTTTCAGCGTACATGCCCGCCCGGAGATTTCTGTATGATGGCTGTACACACCATCATACAGAAATCCGCGCGTACACGATACGCGGCGATGAGGCCGCGCCGTCGCGGCGACGATGACACGGCGACGTGCACGGCCCTGGCAGTTCAATGCTTCCACGCATGCGTCAAAGTCATTCGACGCATGCGAGGGATGGCGGCCGCTCGGACATGTACGGTAAGTCTGTACAGACGACCGAACATGTCCAACGGACAGGATTCCAGCGGGCATGTTTCTACGCAAGTTTAGAAACATTTGCCCGCTCAAAAACGGTCTGGCGGGCAAATGTACGCTGGAATCCTGTCCGCTCGGCTGTACAGACGACCGAACATGTCTGCTGAAACTGGTCCGCGGACCAGTTTCAGCAAACATGTTCGGTCGTGTGTACGGGGCCTAATAGATAACTGGATGACAAACAGTTATCTTAAACTCAACGATTCAAAAACAGAACTTCTCCTGTTTCAAGCCAGCCGGAAAAATCACCCCGCGTCAACATGGACTCCCCCAGCCATTCTGGGTAAAACTATCACCCCTAGCACCAAAGTCAAAAGTCTCTGAGTAATTTTCGATACCTACATGACAATGGATGCACAAATAGGGTCAGTAGTCAGCGGATCCCACCATCTGCTGCGCCTACTACGCAGACTCACGCCCTTTATCCCGAAAGAGGACATTGCAGTCGTGGTGGGAACAATCATCAATTCCAGACTCGACTACGCAAATGCCCTCTATCTAGGACTCCCCAAATACCAAATCACTCGTCTGCAAGTCGTTTAAAATACAGCCGCTCGACTAGTGACCGGAAAAAAACCATGGGAATCAATCTCACCTTCACTGAGATCCCTTCATTGGTTGCCAGTAAAAGACAGAATCGCTTTCAAGGCACTCTGCCTAATACATAAGTGTATTCAAGGCAACGCCCCCCAATATCTATGCAAAAAAATAAAAGCCCATAACCCCAATCGCATTCTGCGATCCACCAATCAAAACCTACTCCAGATACCCAAAGCCAGATACAAGTCCAAAGGAGATCGGAGATTTGCAGTCCAGGAACCTCGCCTGTGGAATGCACTACCAACCACCATCCGACTGGAGTCGGACCACTTGGCCTTCAGGAGAAAGATTAAAACCCATCTCTTCTGAGGTCAAGGGGTTCCTTACCCATGAAATAGATACAGCGCCCAGAGGCGATTCAGTTCGCATGTGTTGCACTTTTCAAGTTTCTCACTCACTCACTCAGGGACAAAGAAACTCTCCACCCACACATCACACAATGGGGGGCTTCAATACACCTTCTCTTAGACAATGACATTCAATTGAGTTAATTATTAGTCATCCCCCAGACATCCCGTCTCCACATTTAGAGGGGTTAATTACTACAGCTTGACAAGTTCCCCTCACCTGTTACACAAAACACATTCCTTTACTAAACATAACTGACATGCCAATTCCCTACTCCTAAAAGGAGACATCTGACCCTACAGACTTAGTTAGCATCACACAATGGACAATAGAATGTCTTTCAGGAGTCTACGCAATTAACACCTCAAAAGCATGTGTCCCCCCATTGAATGAAAACATTCCATTTGGAGTCAGACTTTAACAGCCTGTAAAATTCCACGATATCCTGCAAAACATGAATCATCATTAATTTCTCATCTCATGTAATTTATAATTAATATTTCTCAGTCACCCTATGCCCAAAAGGGGCACAGGATGACCCTAGACCCATGAGTCATTAGTGACGCTGGCACAGGTGTACCCCTCATCCTTCAAAAGTCTCTGAGTGTCATGGGTCATTCTGTTACGTCCCCCTATCGTAATATTTCTTGTAGTTGTCCTTGGCATGCTGCATCATTTCCTGGAGTTTCTGGAATTTTAACTGGACAGAGGCTATCCGATCCTGTACAGCTGGGACAGATATCTCAGGAATGTAATTTGGGAGAAAAAAAGTGTGGATGCCAAAATTGGACCAAAAGGGGGTTTGATTGGTGGCGTAATGGATGGAGTTGTTATATGCAAATTCGGCATAAGATAACAGGGATGACCAGTCGTCCTGAGAAGCAGAGCAGAAGCAACAGCGGTATTGTTCCAGGGTTTGATTTGTCCTCTGTTTGGCCGTTGCTCTGATGGTGATAGGTGGATGAGAGGCAGATCTTGATCTCCAGGGATTTGCAAAGTTCCTTCCAGAATTTGGACGTAAACTGGACGCCCCTGTCTGAGACGATGCTCTTAGGTACCCCATGGAGCCTAATTATTTCCTTAAAGAATATCTTGGCTGTATCTGCAGCAGAAGGAGTACCCCCCATGGGCAGGAAGTGTGCCATCTTAGAAAGACGGTCAATCACGACCAAGATCGTGGTGAAACCTCCAGAGGGAGGTAGGTCGACAATGAAGTCCATGGAGACCTCTGCCCATGGCCGTTCAGGTAAGGTTTGAGTAGGCCCCAGGTTTTGGTGTTTGGTCCCTTATTACACTGACAACGGGTGCAAGAAGTGACGTAGGCCTTACAGTCCTGTCTCCAGCCTGGCCACCAGAACGAATGGGAGACCAGTTCTATGGTTTTCCGTGTCCCAAAATGACCTGCCAGCTTGTGGTCATGAAAAGTACATAAGACTAGGTGTCTTGCTTCCAACGGGACAACGATTTTACCTCTGGACCAAGCAGGTCATCATGTTTTTCCAAGGAAGACATTTCCTGGTCAGGGCAATACTGGATGCTGTTTTAATGGAGGTCAACAGATTAGTCTGGGATATCAAAAGAAAATTTTGTGAGGACAGGATGGTACTTGGTTCAGTTGCTTGAGAGGTTTTGGGGGAACATCCTGGGGAGAGCATCTGCCATCCAATTCTTGGAGCCGGGCCTGTAGAAAATATGAAAATTGAATCTGGTAAAAAAAAAGAGCCCAACAGGCTTGCCTGGGTCGGAAACGTTTTGCTGACCTTAAGTATTCCAAATTTTTGTGGTCGGTGAAGATCATGACAGGGTGAGATGCCCCCTCCAGCAGGTATATCCATTCCTCCAGAGCAAATTTAATAGCCAATAACTCTCTTACTCCGACACCATAATTTCTTTCCGGTGGGCTTAGTTTCCGGGTGTAGAAGGGACTTGAGCCCCTGTCTTTGAGAAAGGATGGTCCCAGTGGCTGTCTCAGAGGCGTCTACTTCTAATATGAATGGCAATGTTGGGTCTGGATGCCGCAAAACGGGTGCAAAGGTGAACGCGGCCTTCATTTTCATGAAAGCTTCCTGGCTTCCTGTGACCATTGAAAGCGATTGCCCTGGCGTGTTAGTTGGGTAATGGGTGCCACAATAGAAGAGAATCCAATGATCAACCTCCTGTAGAAATTTACAAAACCAATGAACCATTGTACCCCTTTTCTATCCACTGGAGCTGGCCATTCCTGAATTGCTTTGACCTTCTGTGGGTCCATTGCAACCCCGTTGGTGGAAATGATGAAACCAAGAAATTGCACGGTAGTTTTTTCAAAGTCAAATTTTTCAGCCTTAAAGGGTCACTAAAGGAAAAAAAAATGTTGCCTAAAATTAACGTCTGCAAGGTAGACAGACAGAATAGTGTAATGATTCTGTTAAAAAGCGAGTAAATACCTATTAAATTCCTTCATCTATATCACCTCCGGCATTCTAGTTTCTGTTCTCTCATTCACTTCCTGGTTTGCATCGTTCGTTCATGTAAGAACTACATTTCTCAGTATGCATTGCGGCACGCCCAGTAATTCACACCTCCTTGAAGTCTCTAACACGTAGAGAGCGTCCTGCCACACAGATGTAGTTTCCAGGAGGGGGTGAGCACATCACTGACCACCGCAGTAAAGCCTCCCATCACGGTGGTCAGTAAAATCAGACAAGCAGGAAGTGAACAGAACAGAGAAGAAATAGAGCAACTTCTGAGCAAAAATTAACAATGAGGAAGTGTAAAGAGGAATGTCTGCAGGTAAAGAATGCTTATTATGAAAAAAAATATTCCTTTACAACCCCTTTAAGATATAGTTTGTGTTCTCTAAGGATTTTGAGGACCTTTTTAACATGGACCCCGGTGCTATTCAACAGAGGCAGAGAAAATGAGAATATCATCCAAATACACAACTAGGAAGTCGTCGAGATGCTCACGGAAGGTGTCGTTGACCAGGTGCTGAAAGGTGGCTGGAGCATTACAGAGCCCGAATGGCATCACTAAATATTCATAGTGGCCAAACCTGGATCTAAAGGCGGTCTTCCATTCGTTTCCAGCCCTGATTCAGATGAGATTGTAGGCACCTCGAAAGTCAAGCTTAGAGAAGATTTGAGCTTATCGGAAGCGGGTATCTGTTTTTGATGGTAATCTTATTTAGTTCCCTGTAATCTATGCAGGGCCTCAGAGATCCGTCCTTTTTTTCCACAAAAAAGATTCCTGCTCCGGCTGGAGAGGAGGATGGACGGATGAACTGCTTCTCCAAATTTTCATCTATGTAGGCCTTGAGGGCCTTTAACTCGGTTTCAGATAGTGGGAAGATACGACCAAAAGGCACCTTAGAGCCAGGCAGGAGGTCTATGGGACAATCATACGGCCTATGAGGTGGTAGACGGTCGGCCTGTTGTTTGTCGAAGACGTCCCTGAATTCCAGATATACAGGGGGAACATGCTGAAGATTATCTGGTATGGCCGCTGCAAGTGGCAAGTAGAGCAAGTGGCAGAGACAGGGATGAGGCAGTGCTGAGAGCAATAGTGGGAAGTGAAGTTGACCTCCTTCTTGACCCAGTTTATGTGAGGCTTGTGTGCCTGTAGCCAGGGGAGGCCCAAAATAATGGGAAACATAGGAGAGGGAATGAGGTCCAATCGCAGAAACTGTTGGTGTCCAGAGTCAGTATGTCTGGACAGCCGCACTCTGAAAAAAACTTTCGGTTTCCTTTTATTGGTAAAAAAGCTTTAAACACCACACATCACAGCAAAAATAGGGGAAGCAGCTGACAGGTTTCACACTATTAATTAGTGCTTAGTCATAGCTTCGTGCATTGCCGCCACCTGGGCTTTTCTGAGAGGACACAGATTTGTTTCATACACCCATCTGGAGCGGTAACTCTATCTCTCTGTCCAGAGTCAGTGGTGGCAAGGATGGGTTTGGTCTCTTGAGTAATTAGCCCGGAGCGAGGAAGAGAACCATCTGCCAGGTGTACTTGTAGGTGATGTGGAATCCAGAAAGCAACTGCAAGCTCCGGAGTCAATAATAGCCGGTTGGTGTGTTGCTCCTCCCGGATAGCTGTAGGGAGATAAAGAGAACAACATAAGTCTGAGGAGTACCAGAAACGTGATAGTTCAAAGCATGTTGGGGTGCAGACTTACTGGGTCTCACCGGGCAGTTACAGAGGAAATGGCCAGTACCCCCACAATAGAGGCATAGATTGGCTTGACGCCTGCACTGTTTTTCCTCAGGGGTGAGAGGTGCCCAGACCAGTCCAAGTTGCATGGGCTCGGGTTCAGGGGTAGGAGCGGCTGTGGGAACTGGGAGAGGCGGATGTACAGGAACCGGTCTGGGAAGGGTCCA
Organism: Rana temporaria; assembly: GCF_905171775.1. Lineage (NCBI taxonomy): Eukaryota > Metazoa > Chordata > Amphibia > Anura > Ranidae > Rana > Rana temporaria. Next base: position 116,004,846 of record NC_053501.1, read on the forward strand.
ACTGGAAAGAGCAGCTTAGAAGCGTTTGGAGCTCCCGCAGGCGCCTGTCAAGTTGGGTGACAGACTGGATTAGACTTTCCAAAGAAGCATGAGTCTCAATTCTTGCCAGCTCGTCTTTGAGAGCTTCGGATAGTCCTTGGCGGTATTGATATTTTAAAGTCGCCTCGTTCCAGCCAGTATCGGCTGACCATTTCCAAAATTCTGCAGTGTAATCTTCTATTGGCCTTCTTTCCTGGGTTAAGCTGTGTAGAGTAGCCTCAGCCATAGCCGTGCGCTGGGGGGGCAGCACAGTGGTGCAGTGAGTAGCACTTTCGCCTAGCAGCAAAAGGGTTGCTGGTTCGAATCCTGACCACGACACCATCTGCTTGGAGTTTGCATGTTCTCCCTGTGTCTGCGTGGGTTTCCTCCGGGTACTCCGGTTTCCTCCTACACTCCAAAGACATGCTGGTAGGTAAATTGGATCCTGTCCAAAAATTGGCCCAGTATATATATGTATATCTGTGTGTAGGACTGTGTGTCCAAAGCGTGTCGAGATCCTACGGGGTAAAATGACTGCACCAGCCAAGCAGACACTGGCTGGAAAAAGCGCCCAGAGGCGATTCAGTTTGCATGTGTAGCGCTATACAAGTCATTCATTCATTCATCATACAACTGAACTGCGACTTGTTTTCGAAGAAGGTATCCACAGAATTTAGTACAGGGCTCCTTTACTCCATTAAACCCATTAGGCCCATGCTTGCGATTGAGGAGGGATATGATGAAACCCACCTTCACTACTTCTGAAGAGAAGGTCCTGGGCTGGAGGGCTAGGTATAAAGAGCAGGCGTTCTTAAAAGCCCGGTGCTTCTTGCAATCGCCCGAGAATCGCTCAGGTGTGGGGACCCTAGGTTCGGGGAGAGTCATCACCACCGTCGGACTTGCTGAGGTTTGAGAGGTGGAAGCCCCACTAGGAGATGCAGGGGCTGTTGGCCCAGGTGATCCAGTGAGTGTAGCCCTCCTGCAACTTTTGAACCGCATCAGTGAGTGCTGAGACCTGCTGGCAGAGCGTCTCAAAAGGGGAACACACTCACCGAGGCCGAGATGCCGAGAGCGATTCACCCTTGCGACTTGGCACACTTCGCCCCCTGGAGGTGAGACAGAGGGAGGATGGCGCGAAGAGGCACTGGCTACCAGCAGGGAAGGTGGATCTTGCTAGAAGATCTGATAGCGCTGAACTGTAGGAGCAAGGCCGGAGGGAGGTCACCAAGAGCAGGCCAAGGGTCAGACACAAGAGACAGGAAATCAGTTCAATAAGTCCAAGCAGCAGGTCAGTAGCTGAAGAAGGTAGCAGGTACAAGGTGCAGGCAGAAGGTCAGGGGCTGGAGAGAAGTAGCGAATCCGAGAAACAAGCCAGGGGTCAGGTCCAGGAGAGAAGAGCAGAGTAGTCAAGCCGATCCGGGTCACAACAAAGGTTCAGGTACAGGTAAACAGGAAGTCAGGTATAACAGGAAGCTGACAACAAACCAGCAACCTGTCATGGTGCCCGAGCTATCTTATGTAGGCCCGCCAGGATCCCGATTGGTGCGCTTGTGCGCATGCGCACGCTGTTCTACAGGGCCGCGCATGCGCACGCACCGTTCTACCGACCCACGCATGCACAAGTGACGAAGCGCCGTTCCACCGCGCATGCGCGCAGGACGGCTGGTGTTGGCAAGATTGTTTCTCTGACAATTATGCTCATAATCTGAGGTTCCACTGTAACTGTGAATGACCCTAGAATTATTGCTTTCCCTCTGACAAGCATGGGAATACATAACAGGAGTTATTATCCCATCATTATTTTTATACATATCAGCACTGACACGTGTATTTATGCATGCATGTGTATATATAGATATATAGGGGACTTCAACCACCTAAGATCCAGAAGACTTTACTCCCTCTATGACCAGGCCATTTTTTACTGGTCAGCACTGCGCCACTTTAACTGGCAATTGTGCGGTCATGCAACACTGTACCCAAATTTTATTTTTTTCATATATTGTAAATAGAGCTTTCTTTTGGTTGTACAGTGGAACCTCAGATTGCGAGTAACGCGGTTAATGAGTGTTGTTTCGCAAAACGAGCAGGATTCAGGCCAAAGCGATGTGCAGTACCGCTTTTGGCCTGAGGTGGTGGGGCGCCGGAGCCAAACGGTGTGGATCGCAGCTGATCGTCGCCGTTCGGAAATGCATGGAAAGGTCCGAGGACAGTTCGGCTTACCTCGGCAAACCTCCGAAAGGCTCTGGAACGCAGTCTTTCCGAGGTTTGCCGAGGTCAGCCGAACTGTCCTCTGGCCTTTCCGGCCATTTCCGACCCCCCGCCTCTGGCCACATGCGGTATTGCATGTCATTGAAGTCAATGCGGAACAAATTATTTTAGTTTCTATTGACTTTAACCACTTAAGGACCTTGCCTGTTTTTAAGAATCAGTGTTTACACGTTAAAAACAAGTTTTTTTGCTAGAAAATTACTTTGAACCCCCAAACATTATAAAAAAAATTCTAACACCCTAGAGAATAAAATAGCGGTCATTGCAATAATTTTTGTCACACTGTATTTGCGTAGCGGTCTTACAAGTGCGCTTTTTTTGGAAAAAAATTACTTTTTTGAATAAGAAAACAGTAAAGTTAGCCCATTTTTTTCTATATTGTGAAAGATAATGTTACGCTGAGTAAATTGATACCCAACATGTCATGCTTCAAAGTTGCGCCCGCTTGTGGAATGGCGTCAAACTTTTATCCTTAAAAATCTGCATAGGCGACATTTAAAAAATTCTAGAGGTTGCATGTTTTGAGTTACAGAAGAGGTTACAGAAGAGGTCTGGGGATAGAATTATTGTTTTCGCTCTACCGATCGCGGAGATACCTCACTTGTGTGGTTTTAACATCGTTTTCATATGTAGGTGAGACTTATGTATACGTTCGCTTCTGCGTGCGAGCTTGTCGGTACGCGGCGCTATAAAAAAATAAATCTTATTTATTTTACTTTACAGTTTTAAAAAATAAATACATTTGGACACTTTTATTCCTACTACAAGGAATGTAAACATCCCTTATAATATTAAAAAGCATGACAGATCCTCTTAAATATGAGATCTGGGGTCCAAAAGATCTCACATCTCATATTTAGGCAGGGCCAGATTAAGAACATTATGGGCCTGGTGCTGAGGATTTTGGTGGTGCCTTTTATAAATAATAAATAAATGCGTGGGAATGACAACAACGCAGCCCGGCCAAGGCAAGTGACCAAAGGCACAGAACCCAGAAGGAAGACTGGGTGAAGATGGAAGTGCCCGGGCCCCGCCTGATTGATCACAGCGCAGCACTGGAGGGCTCAGTCTAAAAATGTACCCTGTACCCTAATATGCTAACATTCTGTGCATACTTGTACTGTACATTGTGGCATAACCTACCCCAGGGCCTCTAAAAAGTAGTAATGTCAGGAAAGTTTACTACCGCTTTAATATCACAGGATCCCAGGAGCCTCTGAATGAATGAATGACTTGTATAGCGCTACACAGAGCTTTTTTTCTCAGAAAATAGGTGCAGGAACTCAACTACGACCTGTTCAGATTTCACAAACAGTAGAAGGGTCTTAAAAGGGGCATTAAATACCAGAATTGCATTACATACAGAGTTCAGGGGGTTACAAAGCTGTCACTTGTAAACACAGAAACCAGACTTCTGTGTTTACAAGTGATTGTGGTGAACAGGCACCATAGGGTCTGAGCCATAGGTGGTGGAACTGAGTTCCCCCAAGTACCCCCTGAAAAAAAGCCCTGGCACTACACATGCGAACTGAATCGCCTCTAGGCGCTTTTTGCAGCCAGTGTCTTCCTGGCTGGTGCGGTCACTTACCCGTAGGATCTCGACACGCTTGGGACACACAGTCCTACACACATACAGTATATACTGGGCCAATATGGACAGGATCCAATTAACCTACCAGCATGTCTTTGGAGTGTGGGAGGAAACCGGAGTACCCGGAGGAAACCCACGCAGACACAGGGAGAACATGCAAACTCCAAGCAGATGGTGTCGTGGTCGGGATTTGAACCTGCGACCCTTTTGCTGCTAGATGAAAGTGCTAACCACTACACCACTGTGCCTCTCATGGGGACCCCTACTGACCCAGTGGCCCTTGGGCAGTGCTTAAGTGCATAGTTGCCAACATTTAAAAAATATTTTCAGGGACACTTTTTTTACAAGTGCTATATTTAGAGTAGCTGAGATCCCCTATGTTCCTCTATACATCACAGTAGTAATCAAAAAATGTAATGAGTACTAATAATGGGAGAGAACAAATATGAGAACTGATATTTCCTTTAGTTGAACTAACAAAAGTGTGTCCATTCTAGAGCTGGCAACATTGAGGGTATTCAGTATAATTTTAAAGGCACTATGTATAGGAGAGAAGTGTGGAGGAGATGACAGTGAGCAGTATGAACAGGAGAGAAGTGTATGACAGCAGGCACTAGGTACAGGAGAGGAGTGTGAAGGGTATGACAGAGGGCAGTATGTACCAGAGAGAAGTGTGGAGGGTATGATGGGGCAGTATGTACAGGAGAGGAGTGTGGAGGGTATGATGGGGCAGTATGTACAGGAGAGGAGTGTGGAGGGTATGATAGTGAACAGTATGTACAGGAGAGGAGTGTGGAGGGTATGACAGTGGGCACTATGTGCAGGTGAGGAGTGTGTAGGGTATGACAGTGGGCACTATGTATAGGAGAGAAGTGTGGAGAGTATGTACAGGAGAGGAGGATGAGAGAATCTGGGAAGGAAAAATGTAAAAAGGTTTGTGGAAGAATGCAAAAATGGATGAAGAAGACTAGGACAGGCGCACTCCAAAAAAGGGTTCCTTTTTAATAAAATATGTCACAAAACTGACATGTCACAGCAGAAATCAGAAAAACGCAACTGAGGCGTTTCACACTGTCATACAGTGCTTAGTCATAGCTATGCGGCACCCAGGGTTTTGGATTTGGTGAGAGAGTTCTCTTGGTCTATGGGAGCGGTCACCCTTCTTCCCGTTTGTGGAAGGATGTTTAGGGACTGCGTAGTGGTTAAACGGTACATACATGGATTGAAATTACGCCAATTATGCAGAGACCAGCCATAGTCGATCCTATGTATGGGCTAGCTGGTTTTACACAAGTCAATCTATTAATCGACTTGAGTAAAACCAGCCTGTTAGGTTTTTCCCAAAACAATCAGTGCTGCCAGCTATAGTTAGCAACACTGATCATTGTACACACTGGCAGAACACAATAACACTGCAGAAGTGATTCCCCCATCCACAGGTCAGCAGGTGATATTGTGTGTGGGGACAGGCTGGGGAGAGATACTAGTCAGTGGCTGGGTAGGCACTGGCTAGTATCAGAGCCAGATACACACAGGTTACATACGCCACAATCGTTAGAGCGAAAACAATAATTCTAGCACTAGACCTCCTCTGTAACTCTAAACATGTAGGGGCAGATCCACATAGATCTGCACCCGCGCAGCGTATCTGAGATACGCTACGCCGCCGTAACTTACCCGGCTTTGGTTTGAATCCAGAAAGAATTTGCGCCCTAAGTTACGGCGGCGTAGTGTATCTCTCGCGGTGTAATGGCGCGGAATTCAAATGAGGCGATAAGGGGGCGTGTTTCATTTAAATGAAGCGCGTGCCCGCGCCGAACGAACTGCGCATGCGCCGTCCCTAAATTTCCTGCCGTGCATTGTGCTAAATGACGTCGCAAGGACGTCATTGTTTTGACGTGGACGTAACTTACGTCCAGCCCCATTCACGGACGACTTACACAAACGAAATAAAAAAAAAATTAAATTTGACGTGGGAACGACGGCCATACTTAACATTGCGTACACCACCAGATAGCAGCTTTAACTATACGCCGAAAAAAGCCGACTAGAAACGACGTAAAGGAATGCGACGGCCGCTCGTACGTTCGTGGATCATCAGAAATAGCTAATTTGCATACTCAACGCCGAATACGACGGAAAAGCCACCCAGCGGACGCCGAAGAATTGCATCTAAGATCCGAAGGCGTACGAAGACGTACGCCTGTCGGATCTAACCCAGATGCCGTCGTATCTTGTTTTGAGGATTCACCCGGAAGATACGGGCGTTCGTTTTTAGAGCTGGCCGGCTTGTTTACTTGTTGGATGCCTTGTCTGATCTATTTGATGTAAGTGCATACCCGTTTTTACCTTATTAAATCACCAGGATTTTACACTATTGTGAGTCCCTCTTCTATTTGCATATATCCTGTTTGGCTGAGATTAATTTTCTACATTCAGAACGAGCGCAATAATTTTTTCCATTTACTATTCATCCCATATTTTTACCAGTTGTGGGGTAGGTCTTCACCTGCCTACCCCCCAAATGTGGGATTTCTGTGACCTCTGGTCGTCGGGCTACAACCCCCGAAGTCGATCTTTTTTTTTTTTTCAGATTTTTTTTTTTTTGGGCAAATGGGCCTATCTTGAGAGAGGGGCCTGGAGCTGCAGCTCCAATGGCCCCTATGTTATTCCGGCCCTGCTAAGGACACCCCCCCAGGCACGATATTTAAAGGAATATTTTATTTTTATTGTTTCACTTTAAAGCAGGAGTTCACCCGAAAAAAAATTTTTAACCTTAGATTGATGCTCATTTTGTCAAGGGGAATCGGTAGTTTTTTTAAAATCGAAGCAGTACTTACCGTTTTAGAGAGCGATCTTCTCCGCCACTTCCGGGTATGGTCTTCGGGACTGGGCGTTCCTATTTGATTGACAGGCTTCCGACGGTCGCATACATCGCGTCACGAGTAGCCGAAAGAAGCCGAACGTCGGTGCGGCTCTATACGGCACCTGCGCACCGACGTTCGGCTACTATCGGAAAATCGTGACGCGATGTATGCGACCGTCAGAAGCCTGTCAATCAAATAGGAACGTCCAGTCCCGCAGCCCATACCCGAAAGCGGCGGAGAACATCTATCTCTAAAACGGTAAGTACTGCTTCGATTTTAAAAAAACTACCCGATTCCCCTTGACAAAATGAGCATCAATCTAAGGTTAAAAATTAACTTTTCGGGTGAACCTCCACTTTAAGCATTATTATAATCACTGCTACTAAAAAAAACTGACGTTTTAAAAACTTTTTTTTGCATTGATACATGTCCCCTGGGGCAAGACCCGGGTCCCCAAACACTTTTTATGGTAACAACTTGCATATAATTCCTTAAAATTAGCACTTTCGGTGTTTTATGTTAGTGTCCCATAGACTTTTTTTTTTTTTTTTTTAAAGTTAAATTTTTATTTATTTTTTTCGTACAAAACATACAATACAACAAACACAGATACAGAGCGAACATCGCCCATTAGGCCTCGTACACATGAGGGGACATGTCCGATGAAAACGGTCCGTGGACCGTTTTCATTGGACATGTCCGCTCGGAGATTTGCTAAGAAACATGCTAAGAAACATTTGTCCGCTGGAAACCTGTCCGATCCGCCGCAAAATTGTCCGGTCGGCCGTACACACGACTGACATGTTCGGTCGTGTGTACGAGGCCTTACAGTATTTCACAAAACTCTTGTAGCTGGTACACTTTCGGCATATTCATAGAAACATATAAAAATAGGGGAAAGAAACAATAAAATTATCAAGTTGCTCACTCAGGTCCCAAAGGCCCCATACACACGGGAGGATTTATCCGCGGATACGGTCCAGCGGACCGTTTCCGCGGATAAATCCTCTCGAGGATTTCAGCAGATTTTAATGCGATGGAGTGTACTCACCATCGCATTGAAATCCGCGCCGAAATCCTCTGGCGATGACGTGTCGCGCCGTCGCCGCGATTATGACGCGGCGGCGTGCGCGACGCTGTCATATAAGGAATTCCACGCATGCGTTGAATCATTGCGACGCATGCGGGGGATCCCTTCGGACGGATGGATTCGGTGAGTCTGTACAGACCAGCGGATCCATCCGTGGGATCCGATTCCAGCGGATAGATATTCTGTGCATGTCGACAAATATTTATCTGCTGGAATTCGGAAATATCCGCGGATAAATATCCGCCGGAGTGTACACACCATAGAATCTATCCGCTGAAACCCATTCGATGGGATTTATCTGCGGATAGATTCTATGGTGTGTATGGGGCCAAAGACTTTAACGGTGTTCCGCGGCTTTCAAATTTGGCGCGAACACTGCATAATGTTTGCTGTTTGGCGAACACCCGATGTTCAAATCAAACTTACTTTGGACTAGAACATTGGGTTCATCCCTAATTTCTATCAGTGTCTGGTTAAAGCTAGTAGAAGGAGTTTTCATTCTTCCATGATTCTCTGTCTGGACAGTGCACTCTCCAAAGAAAAAAAACTCTAGCAATACACACCAAACTGAACATGTGCAGCCTGACTCCTAATGCTTTGTTCTATCACAAGATGAGTTGTAGTCAGTTAAAAAAGGAGGAGCAGAGGATTAACCCCTTAGATTCCACAGTGAGTATAACAAGCATGCTTTCCTGACTGATTTTACTGTTGTGGGTTTAGTAACACTTTCATTGAAGTCAGGGCACACATCTCCAGCATAGGATGCCATTTTGGAAAGACAAATGCCACCTATTGATCTATAGCCATCTTTGAGGGTCAACTCAGCATCCATTTTTAAACCATCCAGTTTTACCTAGCGACCCTCTACATCTGCTTTTGGAGAGTTGACATTTCTTGTTGATTTTCAAAAATGTTGTGCTGGCTGTTTGATACTCTAACACCCCAAGATTTGGTCATTATAGTTTGCTATATTGGTATAATTTAGATGGACTCCACCCAGGAATTCCACTGCAGCAAGTTAATGGGCCAAGTGGTCAAATGCAGATAATTATCTGCCAAATTTAATAAACCAGTTAGGGTATCTACGAGGGAGAACAACCTAATATATGGTACATAGTTGGCAGGCGACAAAGTAATTGCAAAATCTTAGTGTCTTTTCATATCCCAATCTGACTGTTATTTATGGTGTTTGTGAAGTAACTTCTGTAAAATACAGTACATCTTATTTTATAGTCCAAAGTACATTCTTACAAACAATTTTATTGTTTTAATTAAAAAATGTCTGCACTGGGCAAAGTATCTTGGGAATAAATAATTCACTTACTGTATATACTCGAGTATAAGCCGAACCAAATATAAACCGAGGCACCTAATTTTACCACAAAAAACTGGGAAAACGTATTGACTCGAGTATAAGCCTAGGGTGTCCATCTGCATGCCTCACTGTGCCTCATTTTGCCTCATTGTGTCCATGCCTCACTGTGTCCATGCCTCACTGTGCCCATGACTAGACTGACGTTTAACATGGGAGTCTATGGAAGGGGTGCCCAGATTTGAAAAATCGGTGTTCCCCAGCCGTAGGTCCCCCAGACAACAAACTTTGCACACTTGTAGAGGAGAAATGGGGCTACATGTGTGCCAAGTTACGGATCCTACGACCGGCCGGTACCGGGTCCCCAAAATCACTGGAGAAATTACCGTTTAACATGGGAGTCTTTGAAAAATCGGTGCTCCCGGACATAGGTTCCTCGGACAACTAACTTTGCACGCTTATAGAGGAAGAGTGGGGCTACATGTGTGCCAAGGGACCTATGGTCGGTCAGTACCTGGTCCCCAAAATCCAGGAGATCAGGCGAAAAAAAGGTGACTCGAGTATAAGCCGAGGGGGGCATTTTCAGCACAAAAGAATGTGCTGAAAAACTCGACTTATACTCGAGTATATACAGTAATTATTTGTAATAAATTATTTGTGTTCTTTGATTGAATAAATGATCAATATAGCTGACTTAACTAATTGTTCCAACATTTTCTGAGCTATCATATCTGTGCTATAAACCAGCAAGTCAGGATGCACCAAGGACTAAAAGTGGCATAAAGGAATGATTTACATTACTCTGCCCATTTACCCATAAGAAGAGATTGATTTCCTTGTTTTTAGATTTTGTGCTGGAAGTGAGGACATGTAAATACATTCTCTAATAATAAGTCATTGCTGTATCTCATTGGCAGGGTTGAAATAACTGTTGATGTTATTTCTAAATCACAAAAAAAACGTGGTCCTCTCTCTGCATGAAGTTTTCATGCAGTTTTCATAAATTTGCCCTAGTGTGTACATCTGCATAGAAAATGGGCCTTAGACTGTAAGCTCCTCAAAGGCAGAGACTAATTTGAAAGAATAATATGTAAAGCACTGCTTAAAGCGGGAGTTCACCCAATAAAAAATTTTAACATTAGATTGAGGCTAATTATGCGAAGCAGAATCTGGTGTTTTGTTTAAAATCAATGCAGTACTTACCGTTTTAGAGATAGATGTTCTCCGTGGCTTCCGGGTATGATCTTCGGGACTGGGCATTCCTATTTGATTGACAGCCTTCCGACGGTCTCATACAGCGCGTCACGAGTTGCCGAACGGGAACTCGTGACGCGTTGTATGCGACCGTCGGAAGGCTGTCAATCAAATAGGAACGCCCAGTCCCGCAGCCCATACCCGGAAGCGGCGGAGAACATCTATCTCTAAAACGGTAAGTACTGCATTTATTTTAAACAAAACACCCGATTCTGCTTCTAACAATTAGCCTCAATCTAATGTTAAAAATAGATTTTTTGGGTGAACCTCCACTTTAAATTGTTGGTGCTATATAATTGTCTGTCAGTTTGTTTATACAACTAATCTGGATTTCACATTCTCAGTGCATAAGAAGTTACAATTTTTCGTAGACTTGATTTGTAACATTGTCAATTTCCGCTTTCACCTTAACAATATTTCCATTATATTCCCAGAAATTCAAGAAAATCACAAACAACATCTGATGGAGAAGACTGAGACTCTAGTGGAGCATAGACCCCCAGGAACTACCCTGGAACCACAAATATTCCTCATCAATGAGCGTTATGTGAACCTGATTGTAGTCTCCACCGATCAGTTCAGGAAACGTCCCCAGAATGAGCTAATACAGACTGGGGTAAAACATGAGAAATGCTTGAAGGAAACACAAACTGGACTGGAACTAATTTTCCCTAATAGGCTGTTCCGATGGAACCCCCAGTCACATTGTGCACCACATGCAGTAATGGTGAGCGGAGTGCCAGGAATAGGGAAGACCACACTGATGCAGAAGTTTGTCTATGACTGGGTGACCGGAAAACACTACCAGAGATTTGCCTTTCTCTTCTTCTTCCGATTCCGGGACCTTAATAGACTGGGAGAGGTCAGCTTGGAGGAGATGATTCTTCATCAATATCCGTATCTGGAGAGTCAGATTGGAAATATTTTACAAGATCCAGAGAGACTTCTGTTTATATTTGATGGATTAGATGAAAGTGTTCACCAAATGGATTTCAGATCAAGTAAACTCTTTGCTTACAGAACACATTTTGGTGAGATTGTGGCCAGTTTGGTGAGGCAGAGTCTTCTTATGGGTTGCTCTGTACTGATAACCAGCCGCCCAACCAGACTGGCATCAGTTGATACCGGTGTTTTCCAGAGAATAGCTGAGATCATGGGATTTCTCCATGAAGACAGACTGATCTTCTTTAATAATTTCTTTGGAAATGAGGAATTGTCAGAGAAGGCTTTTCATTATGTGCAGGAGAATGACACACTGTACACTTTCTGTTATATCCCATCATACTGCTGGATCATCTGTACAGTGTTATCAATGTGCTTCAGAGCCCAACCAACAATCACTGATCAGCTGATGACATCATTACCCAAAACAGTGACACAACTCTTTGTGACTTTTGTCTCCAACATTCTGGCCAATCACAACCAGAATAAAGATGGTGGTCACACTGCCAGGGAACTGCTGACATCTATTGGGCGGATGGCAGAACATGGAGTAATGAATCGCATGATTGTATTTGATGAGCGTCATCTGGAGTCATTCAATGTGAGAAATGATAATCATCTCTTTTCATCTTTCATGATGGAATCTGGTCAGCCTCCTGATGTGGATTACACCTTCTTACATCTCACTCTACAGGAGTTTTTTGCTGCTTTGGTCCATTTTATTGACTATAATCCTGACAGATTACAGGAAACACTTGCTAAGGCTGAATCTTACAAAGATGGCCTTACTGAAATATTCCTCCGTTTCCTCTGCGGTCTCTCAGACTCTTCTACTAGATCCATGTTAAAGTCTCACGTGGGAGAATTGTCTACTCAGGCTGCCAGAGATGTCATCACCTGGATCCAGGAGAAAATACCAGAACAAACACCTGACAAATGTATAAAAGGCAGCACAGAGCTTTTTAATGTATTCTACTATGTCTATGAGAGCAGGAATAAGGCTCTGGTGTCACAATGTATTGGATCAAACTACGTTGACTTTTCTGGTGTTCGCCTCAGATCTCTGGACTACTCTGTGCTGTCTTTTATCTTTCAATCCTGCAGAGAGATAGAAGAAGTAAACCTAAGTTTTTGTAAAATTCATAGTGAAAGATTGAGGAAACTTATACCAGCTCTACACAACATCAAGAGTTTGAGGTAAACAAATCTGATTAATCACAATGCTGTAATATATTGGTATTTGCAGGTGTTTTTGTGAGATGTCAGTTTCTATAGAACATAAAAGTAGAACTAAAGTTTTTTTTATTTTTGTATATAGTAATGGAGGGTTATAACCCCTGTCAGGGTTTTTTTTGTCATCTGTGTCCTGTTGGGGAGATCTTTATTTACTTCCTATCTCATAGCTAAAACATGAATTGAGAGGAAACCCCTCCAAAATGATGGAATACTTGGTTGTCTTCAGAACTAGTGTACCCTTTGGAAGATATCCTATCTATTCCTGCTCTGATAACAACCCAAAATTTGGCGTTTTCGTATATTTCACTTTCAGGGATAACAGTAAACAGGACAAATAGAGCGAGTAAGTCTCCCTAATAGGGAAAAAAACAACTTCTCCACTCAATTGATACAAAAAAAGTGTCTTTAGTTATACTTTTTAAAGAGAAACACATTCTTGCTTGGGTTATGCTGCACTTACTGTTTGCATAATAGGGCTACCTCTAGGGCAACAGCAGTTATCTAAGGGCTCCAACAATGACCGGCAGAAGGCTCGCTTTGAAGACTGCCCCTTTCACTAAATATAATAATCTCTTTTAGCTTTTAAGCAATCTGTGGCAGAAAGGATTTATATTCAAAGTGATCTCGTATAAATAATTCCAATAAAGAGAAATGAGCTCCATTCATGTAGAGAATAGTTACATTTATTCCTGGGGGAGAAATTCATTTTCTTCTGGTAACATTCTTCTCTTCTTCTACAGATTGTCCTCTACTCACCTGACAGACTGTTCCTCCCCCCACCTGGCATCTGTAATAAGAAATAACCAGACACTGAGGAGACTGGACCTGTCTGGGAACAATCTGGAGGGTCCTCATTTCAGGGATCTGATGGAAGCGCTGACAACAAGCCGGATAGGGGAATTAGAGTGAGTATAACAGGACTGACTGAGACAATAATATTCTGGGACAGTTTTATATCTAAACCACATGATTAGTGATAATATAATTATATGGATCTCCTTTTTGTCTCTGTATATAAATAGTCCCAGACTATTGTATTATTCTTGGATTTAATTTCACTCTGTTATTAGTCATGCAATAGTAATTTCATAAATTTGATATTCTGTTTTGTATTGTAACTTGAAAAAGTATATATATATATATATATATATATATATATATATATATATATATATATAGCGCCCTGCTCCTGTTGAGCAGGCGTTATTTTGTAAATTTAGTTACCTGAGCTGTAGTTTAGCTCAGAGGATTATACCAAATTGTGGGCTTCTATTCCAGTCCAGCTGTGTTGCGCATGTCCCCCTTGCCTGCAGGTGTCACGGTCACTGGGAGTCAAGGTTGGAAATGCAATAGGCTGAGCGCATTGGGTGCCTTCTTCCCAGAAGAAGCCCAGTGGGCGTGGTCAACCCGCTGTGCATTCTTGGAGAGGGTACTTAAGGGCAGACACTCTTTTGGCGGGGTCTTTCGATCCTGACCTGAGGGCCCTCCTGGCCTCAGGGATCCATTGACAGTGGTTTTCTGGTCTCAGGGCCTGCTGGCCAGAGGCTCCTCAACTGAGAATAGGCCTAGGAGTTTCTGGGGCCTACTGGTCCAGAGGTGGTCCTGTGCTGTCTTGCCTGCAGGAAGAAGCTGAGCAATTGGGGACTCAGTTGAAGGACACACCCGGATGAACTTTGCCTCACTGTGCTGCCTGGCTGAAAGATCCTGAAGCTGTGTACTTTCTTTGAAATTTCACTAAGTGTATGCATGGTTACACGATCCTGTGGCAGAGGGCTGTGTAATGACCAAACGACACTCATCAGGTCTGTGGCAGAGACTTTGAATGAGCTTCGCACCGGCTGCTAGGTCAGTGAGAGTGGGCCTATCCAGTGGTTGCTAAATCCAGCATGGAACCGATTTGTCCTCTGAATCTAAGACTGTACCCATGATCTGCAAAGCAGGGTGCCTGAATCTTCCCTATTCCTCTACCCCCTCTGTTGAGAACCTGTTTAATAAAACCCTTGAAGAAAAAGAAACCCAAGTGTTGGTGTGAACATTCTTTTGAACAACTCTTCAGGAGAGACCCCTAGAACAGTAAGGTAACGGCAGGCCCAAAACTAAACCAGCAGCTCCTTCAGGGTAGTGTTATATATATATATATATATATATATATATACACACAGGGCTCAACATTTCAAGTCCTGAGCTACTAGCCAGGCCTCAAAGTTTACTCGCCACCAGTTGCCCTGCCCCTAAACACGCCCTCATAAATTATCTAATGAAATTACACTTAAATGTTTTATGCAGAATTAAGTTATAAAAAGGATTAACAACAACTTTATCCCCCCCACAGTGCAGCCTGCACTCCCCCCTAGTGCAGCCTGCTCTTCCCCCAGTGCAGCCTACGCTCTTCCCCCCCAGTGCAGCCTGCTCCCCCCCAGTGCAGCCTGCGCTGACCCCCCCAGTGCAGCCTGCTCCCCTCTCCCAGTGCAGCCTGCGCTGACCCCCCCAGTGCAGCCTGCTCCCCCCCAGTGCAGCCTGCGCTGACCCCCCCCCAGTGCAGCCTGCGCTGACCGACCCAGTGCAGCATGCGCTGACCCCCCATCACAGCCTGTGTCCCTCCCAGTGCCAACTGTGACCCCCACCCCAGTGCCAACTATGTTCCCCCATTGCAGACTGTGTTCCCCCCCATGCAGCCTGTGTCCCCCAGTGCCAACTGTGACCCCCCACCCCAGTGCACACTGTGACCCCCCAGTGCCAACTGTGTTCCCCTTTGCAGACTGTGTCCCCACCCCAGTGCACACTGTGACCCCCCCAGTGCCAATTGTGTTCCCCCATTGCAGACTGTGTTCCCCACAGTGCCGACTGTGATCCCCACCGCCAACTGTGTTCCCCCCCACGCAGACTATGTCCCCCCAGTTCAGACTGTGACCCCCACCCCAGTGCCAATTGTGTTCCCCCATTGCAGACTGTGTTCCCCCCAGTGCCGACTGTGACCCCCTCTGCCAACTTTGTCCCCCCCATGCAGACTGTGTCCCCCATTGCAGACTGTGTCCCCCCCAGTTCAGACTGTGACCCCCCACCCCAGTGCACACTGTGACCCCCCACCCCAGTGTCAATTGTGTTCCCCCCAGTGCCGACTGTGACCCCCACCGCCAAATGTGTCCCCCCCAGTTCAGACTGTGACCTCCACCCCAGTGCACACTGTGAACCCCGTGCAGCCTACCTGTGCAAGTAAAGAGAGAGGGGAGCCGTTGCCTGGTTGATTACAGCGCTGGGGAACATAACAGCTTTCATTTTAATAGCTGTGTTCCCTGCCGCACGCCGTCATCTACAGACCCTCCCCCCGCCCGGGGGAACTTTGATAAACAGATCACCTGGGATGGGTGATCTGTCCATCAAAGTTCCCTGGACAAAGGGGAGGGGCTGTGTATGACGGCGGGCGGAGAGGAACACAGCTATTAAAATGAAAGCTATTATGTTCCCCAGCGCTGTAATCAACCAGGCAGGGGCAGTGGCTCCGGCGGTGGCTCTGGCTCTCCTCTCAATTTCCCTAGGCTCCCTTACCATCCAGGCTAATGGCGGCTCTCGCCCCCCCCCCCCACCCCCCTCCCAGGCTGTCATGGAAGCATGAATCAGACGTACAAAACAGATAAATGAATAAGAAGACTTTATTGGAAACCAAACAGCAAGGTCAAAGTCCACATTGATGATTGAAACAGCCAGAAGAGTCGTCCAACGGTGCCAGGGTCGATAGCCAGGGATGGGAGTCAGCCAAGCCGGAGTCTGTAGCCAGAGAAAGGGTGAAACGAAGCCGGAAATCAGGAACCAGAAGGAACGTCCGTAGCTGGGTCGGTGACCAGGATCAGGCAGCACGATCACAGAAGGAGTAACAGACAAAGAGGCCCAAGCGAGGGAATGCTGCAGCTGCCATCATATATATATATATGCTGGGAAGCCAGCTTCTCCCAGTGGGAAGGAGAAGCCGCAGTGTGAGGCAGGTTACAAGAACCCCATGAAGCAAGAAGGCTTCATGGGAAGGCTGCAATAGCGTGAACTAACACAAAATAATGGAAAAAAGGAAAAAAATTGCGCCAACCAATAATAAAAACAATAAAGTCCTTTGTGTTCCCACAAGTGAAATAGAAAAAAACGCACCAACATAAGTGCATTTATAACATAAGTGAATGAACAAATCCAGTATCAGAGTCCATAAATGATGAATCCAAAACAAACAACACCCGGTGTGAAGATGATTTTACAGTTGTGAACCGCCACCATATGGACTGAGGCTTACCAAAAGGTAATTAAATAACAGCGTTATTTAAATTACAGCAGGATACTCCAGAGTGCGGGGTCAGAGCTTGGGATATACCAGGATTAAACCAGATCACGGCTCATAGGAGATCCACGGCGGGATACAGCAGGATCTAATATGCAGTACTCGTCCTCATAACATCTCAACAGCCCAGTCGGTTGTGAACATATAGGGAAGGAGACCGCACATAGAGTAGTATGCACTAACAATTTTATTTAAAAAGATAAAAGGCTACTTACAAACGAAAGTAGATAGAAAGCAGATAAAACAAATGCCGGCCGGCATGTAACAGGAGCCCTTCCTGTACGCGGTGATGTCACTACACGCCGTCCCAGACGCGTTTCGTCACAAAATGACGTTAGAAGCGCTCTCCCGAGGGGTTTACCTTGCGGGCGCGCCCCTAAGTCATACACGCGGTATGAATCGGCCCCGCCCCCTGTCGCCCGTGTCATTGGATTTGATTGACAGCAGCGGGAGCCAATGGCTGTGCTGGTATCAATCTATCCAATCAAAGCTGGGACTCCATGGAGAGAAGGACGGTGGGGACCCACCCACGGAAATTCGGGGCTCAGGTAAGTAAAACGGGGGGCTGGAGAGCTGGACACTGCAAGGTGTTTTTTCACCTTAATGCATAGGATTCATTAGGGGGAAAAAACACGAGGTTTACAACCCCTTTAATTTTAGTGCAAAACCACACCATATAATACCCATTTTGGTTGAAATATAAAAAATGAGGTTGCATTGAGTAAATAAATACCAAACATTTCGTGTCTTAAAATTGCATGTGCCCGTGATAACGCCAAAAATTATGGAGCCCAAAAATCCCCATAGGTGATGCTTTAAAAGCTCTTGTGCTAGAAATATTGTTCTCACTCTGACATTTGCAGCGCCATGTCACTCGTATGTTGTGACTGCAATTTACATGCGCCTGCACATCATGGGCTTACGTTTGCGCAGGTGTATGGGGCTACAGGGTTTTCGGTATTTTTTTTTATTTAAATTTTTTTTACATTTTTTTTTTATATATATTTATTTTTACTTGATTAATAAACCCTTGTGTGATAGTATAGTGCAGGTGACAGGTACTCTTTATGGAGATATTAGGGGTCTAATAGACCCCAGTGTCTCCCCTGCCCTTCACACCATCTAACCAAGCACAGATCAGCTTGGTTAGATGTGTCCCCTAGCTGGCTAGGAATATGACATCACTTACAGTTTCACTGTTTGCATGTGAGATCCAGGCATGGATTTGCCTTGGTTTCATTAAAATCTCTCTCCCCCAGCTGGTGGCTGTGCTGGTGGCTGTGTTCCCATGCGCCGATAAGCGCAGGAGAGCCTAGGTTTTTTACTTTGGTTTGTGAAATAATGGGAACCTCTGTACAGAGCTATTCGTGTGTGTCCATTCATTCTGTGCTGCTTTTTTCTCTGTCTAAAAATTGAGACATCAGGGGTCTGTTTAGACCCCTGATAATTCACCAAAGTCCCCAAAAGAGCTTCGAAAATAAACTGTAAAAAGTTTACTGCCCTACTGACTTACACTGTCCACTTCCCTATGACTGACCCTGTCCACTGCTTTTGACTGACCATGTCCACTGCCCTATGACTGACCATGTCCACTGCCCCATGACTGACCATGTCCACTGCCCCATGACTGACCATGTCCACTGCCCTAAATGTGACCGTGTCCAATGCCCAATGAGTGACCCTGTCCAATGGCCTATGAGTGACCCTGTCCACTGCCTTATGATTGACCATGTCCACTTTCCTATGACTGACTCTGTCCACTACCCTATGACTTACACTGTGCACTGCCCTATGACTTACACTGTCCACTGCCCTATGACTGATCATGTCCACTGCCCTATGTCTGACCATGTCCACTGCTTTTGACTGACCATGTCCACTGCCCTATAAGGGACCCTGGCCACTGCCCTATGACTGACACTGTCCACTGCCTTATGATTGACCATGTCCACTGCCCTATGACAGACACTGTCCACTGCCCTGTGACTTACACTGTCCACTGCACTTTGACTGACCATGTCCTCTGCTCTCTGTCCTACTGGCACCATCCACTGCCCTACTGGCACCATCCACTGCCCTACTGGCACTATCCACTGCTCTGCTGACTGATACTGTCCACTTTTAAGGTAGGCTAACTTTATATTTTTACAGTAACATTTGTTCTATTCTTTCTTTTTAAGTTTTCCTTACTATTTATTTAGGCCTTGCTAGTTATTTACTTAATAAAAGGGCGCTGGACCCCAGTGATCTTTGAGCTCTTTCATGTTGTTCAGGTACGTCTCCACTTCTCAAAGGTTGCCTTGGAGAGGTATATCAAAATGTGCAAAATTTCTCCATAAACTTTTGAATTACCCCCATTTCAATATGTAAATAAGGATCTGAAATAACTCTTTAGCCACTATCTTGGTGCACTGTGAAAGCAGCAGATGGTAGTGTGGGGAACTCAGATCAACTTTTGCATTAGGGCCCACAAGCTTCAAGTTACACCTCTGATAGGTATATTCATTCCTGGGGAGAAATAAATGTTCTTATTGTAACATTCTTCTCCACATTATTCTACAGATTGGAAAATAATGAACTGACAGACAGTTCCTGCCACCACCTGGCATCTGGAATAAGAAATAACCGGACACTGAGGACACTGAACCTGTCTATGAACAAACTGGAGGGTCCTCATTTCAGGGATCTGATGGAAGCTCTGACAACAAGCCAGATAAAGGAATTACAGTGAGTATAACAGGGCTGACTGAGACAATAATATTCTGGGACAGTTTTATATCTAAATCACATAAATAATATAGAAATATGAGAATGTCATCAAAATCCATCTTTAGGCTCCATAAATAGCCAGTCCTGGACTGTTATCTCTAATCTACATAAATGAATAATAAAATGTAGATATATTTCATTTGACATTTTTGTGGGATTATGGGGGACACCACACCATTTTTTTTGGCATGGGATTCCCCTTGAAAAATCCATACCAGCTCTGAAGGGCTTGGTATACATTTTGGGGGGACCACATGTCGGCAATTGTTTTGTTTTGTTTAAATAATAAATAGCAGATGAGTAATGGTTGCTAAGGACGCTGCGGACACTCGCTCCTTGACTACCAGCTATTGTGAATATACAAAAATGAATGCCAAAGACACAAAACAAATTCCAAAATTGGTTTAGTATCTTCAGCATTAATTATGTTAATGGTATTCCAATCCATATATACAAAATGAAGATATGTAACTAATTCTGGAATTCGTTTTATATCTTTGGCATTTGTTTTGTATGTTTGGAATAGCATTACCAATTAAAAAAAACAGTGCTCTTTGGGTCTGGTATAGATTTTAGAGGTGAACCCAATGCCAAAATTAAAAAGAAAATGGCACGTTGTCCCCCTCATACCCGGTCCTTAGGTCTAGTATGAATTTTAAAAGGAACCCCATGCCAATTATTTTTAAAAATGGCATGGGCTCACCCCAAAATCTATATCAGACCCTTATCCAAGGAATTGGAAAAAATCTGCCGTACTTGGATAAAATCAGATCAAGACATAATCCAAAATGGTGCAGTCAAGATGAAAAAGTGGAAAACAGGACAACAAATGGCTAACATGTTTCACATCGTGATCTACTCCATTAAAACATTTCTCTTATAAAATTATATTTCCTGGAGTTTTATAACGTGATCTAATATAAATGATTCAAATGAATGTGCTCTGTTCATGTAGAGAATAATTACATTAATTCCTGGGGGAGAAATTAATTTACTTTTGGTAACACTCTTCTCTTCTACAGATTGAAGGATAGTCATCTGACAGACAGTTCCTGCCCTCACCTGGCATCTGGAATAAGAAATAACCAGACACTGAGGATGCTAAACCTGTCGAAGAACAAGCTGGAGGGTCCTCATTTCAGGGATCTGATGGAAGCTCTGACAACAAGCCAGATAGAGGAATTACAGTGAGTACAACAGGACTGACTGCATCACATACCTTGTGACAGAGCCTGATGTGTAGAGGGAGCACTCTCATACAGCCCCGGCTCAAGGGCCACTGGTGCTTCATCAGAGGCCAAGAGAGCGTGGTGAGGTAAGAGTGCCTGTATGATCTTCCGTTGGTTGCAGAGGTGTGTGGCAGGTGCGTCACCAGAGTTGGACTGGATAGCTGAAGCAGTAGATGGCAGCAGAAACAGCAGACCCCAGGCTGGGTAGGCAGCAGGTGGTAGCAGATGCAGGCACACAGCAGATGAAGAACCAGAGTCACCAGCCACTATGCAGAGCAGGACAGACGAATGACTGGATGCAGGGTCAGAAAAGCCAGGTCAGCAATAGACAATCAGGTATAAGCATAAACAGCAGGCAGAGAATGTTCAAGATGCAGGCAGAAGTTGACATTACAACAGGAAAACAGGTTGATGTGAAGAGATAAACAAAGTCTTAAGGCAAGCCGAGGTCAAGACAGATGGAGTGCAAGAATGGTCAGGATAAGTCGAGTCAAGCACAGTAATCAAACATATGGCACAGGAACACTGGTAAAGCTGAAGATCAGAAAGCAATGGACTAGTGCAGCTGCTACCCTTATATAGGTAATTTGGCACCAGCATTAATGGGTAGCATGTGCATAGACGTTTGCATCTGAGCATGACTATTCATGCGCATGCACATATTTGTGCGCTTCTGCCTGGCAAGATGGGTGCCTGCAGTTCCACGCCTTTGCCTTGGAACTCCAGCTGGGCTATGGCCAGCACGTCCCTGACAGAGTGAGACAATAATATTCTGGGACAGTTTTATATCTAAACCACATAAATAATATAGAATTATGATGATAATAATATTAACAATGCAATTATAAAGAACTATTTTTATCTTTATATATAGCCAGCCCTAAAATAGTCGCTTCATAAAACATTGCTAAATTCTCATGTCTGGTAACAAGGAAAATAGATGGGATTATAGGAGCTACTATATGGGGAATCTGATCTTACAGAAATTACCAATCAGAGCCTCATATGAGCTTCCTGTCACCTGACTTGATCATGCACTATTCAGTGTCAGAGGATCGCCCAATTATTTCCTAATTTAGTGTTACCTCCTTGAGGGCCGCTACATTTTGGGACCCCCTTGTCCTGCACAGCCAGGCAACACGGATTTCCACCTTGCATACTCAGTCAGAAACCAGTCCACTGAGCTTGTTTTCGTTGTTTTATTAGGGATGATAACCTAGCAGCAAAAGGGTCGCTGGTTCAAATCCCGACCACGACACCATCTGCCTGGAGTTTGCATGTTCTCCCTGTGTCTGCCTGGGTACTTCGGTTTCCTCCCACACTCCAAAGACATGCTGGTAGGTTAATTGGATCCTGTCCAAATTGGCCCAGTATATATGTGTGTACGACTGTGTGTCCCAAGCATGTCGAGATCCTACAGGGTAAATGACCGCACCAGCCAGTGCAGCCTATCTGTGCCCATCATTATTGCTATCAGTGCCACCCATCAGTGCAGCCTATCTTTGCCCATCATTGCCGGCTATTAGCGCCACGCATCAATGCAGCCTATATGTGCCCATCATTGCCGGCTATTAGCGCCACGCATCAGTGCAACCTATCTGTGCCCATCATTGCCGGCTATTAGTGCCACCCATTAGTGCAGCCTATCTGTGCCCATCATTGCTGCTATTAGTGCCACCCACCAGTGCAGCCCATCGGTGCAGCTTATCTTGGAACGGTTTGGAGCCACTCGAAAATACTCAGAAATACTTAGTTCCTGAGTCTTTCCGAGCCTTTCTGAGGGTTTCCGAGATCAGCCGAGCTGTCCCCGAGTATTTCCGAGGCTCTCTGCGCGCCCCCCCCCACCTCTGGCCACATGCGGTATTGCATGCCATAGAAGTCAATGCAGAACAAATTATCTACGTGTGCTTTGGATTACAAGCATTCTCCTGGAACGGATTATGCTCATAATCCAAGGTTCCACTGGATGTAGTTTTCGTTCAGTGAAGACTATTTGTTTCATAAACTGGCACTTAGGAGAACCATTTACTCTGAGAATGCAGACAAGTTTATCAACGGTGATTTACCGCTGTTAGAAAAAAAATGCACACCATAGTCTGCAATTTCCCATCAGCCTCCACAGTGCAGTGTCACTACTCAGTTGTCCTACAGGAAGGTGACAGGATGGTGTAAGGTTCACCACACATTGTACAATCTGACCATACAATCTTTGTACAATCAGCTTTAGATCTACCAAAGTTATGTGATATGTGGACCAACCTAACCTTTCAAATCAACCTCTATAAATCAGACAGACCCTGGCACTACATTTGTATAGGTAGATCTAATGGAGATTGTACAATCCGAGTGTTCTGCTAAGATTTGGTAACTATTCATATCCTCCTCTTCTAGGATCGGGGACAACTTCTTGTCAGAGGAAGCCATAGGAAAAATTGAAAAGCTGAAAAAGCTCCAGCCAGGACTGAAGGTTGTCCATGAAGATGAGACTCGGCTACAGCAGTAAATGGAGGCGGGGGGGACATTGCTGTGAATGAAGGGGGGAGGGGACATTGCTCTGGATAAAGATGAGATATACAGCGGAACCTCGGATTCTGAGAATAATCCGTTCCAGGAGAATGCTCGTAATCCAAAACACTTGCATATCAAAGCGAGTTTCCCCATAGAAGTCAATGGAAACGAAAATAATTTGTTCTGCATTGACTTCTATGGCATGCAATATCGCATGTGGCCAGAGGTGGTGGGCGCCGGAGAGGCTTGGAAATACTCGGAAAGCCTCGGGGACAGCTCGGACGAACTCGGAAAGGCTCGCAACGGAGTATTTCCGATTTTTTTTCCGCATATTTCCGAACGACTCAGACGCCCCCCCACCTCAGGCCAAATGTGTTACTGCACAACGCTTTGGCCTGAATCCTGCTAGTTTTGCGGGACAACACTCGCAAATCGTGTCAGGATTTTCAAAAAACACAGAACTTGTATTGCGAAAACGCTTGTTAACTGCGTTACTCGCAATCCGAGGTTCCACTGTAAATATGAGCAAACCCGTCCCAAGAGGGGAATTCATTATCACAGATGAGCTAATACACCAGAAAAGGACGGGGGATTCTGTTTTGTAATGATGATCGGCTGATCACGTGGTAAAGAGCCTCCGTCGGAGGCTCTTTTCCGAGATTGGTGTAGCGGTGTGTCAGACTGACACTCCACACCACCGATGGCAGCGGTGCAAGCCCCCACGGGCGCGCGGCGGCTGTTATCCTGCTGGATGTCATATGACATCTAGTCAGGATAACAGAACCACTTCCCAGACGTCAATCTGCTATTGACCGGGCGGGAAGTGATTAAAGAGTGCTGGAGGAGGACAATACAGGAGGACTCATTAGATGCTGGATTGGCCGAAGAGGGCAAGAGTATTGGAGCTACTGGTCTTCAATGGGTGATGGGATAGAAATGTAGGATACTCTTACTGGATAAAATAACACAGTATGGGGCAGATTCACGTACAATTGCATGGGCGCACACGCTACGCCGCTGTAACTTACTTTTCAAAGCTTTGAATCCAGAAAGAATTTGCGCCGTAAGTTACAGCGGCGTAGTGTATCTCTCACGGCGTAACGGCGCGTAATTCAAATCGGCAAGTATGGGGCGTGTTTCATTTAAATGAAGCGCGCATGAGCCATCCCTAAATTTCCCGCCGTGCATTGCGCTAAATGACGTCGCAAGGACGTCATTGTTTTGACGTGGACGTAAATTACGTCCAGCCCCATTCACGGACGACTTACGCAAACAAAATAAAATATTTTCAAATTGTACGCGGGAACGACGGCCATACTTAACATTGCGTACGCCACCAAATAGCAGCTTTAACTATACGCCGAAAAAAGCCAAACGGAAATGACGTAAAAGAATGCGACGGTCGCTCGTACGTTTGTGGATCGTCGGAAATAGCTAATTTGCATACTCAGCGCGGATTACAACGGGAACGCCACCCAGCGGACGCGGAAGAATTGCATCTACGATCCGAAGACGTACGCCTGTCGGATCTAACCCAGATGCCGTCGTATTTTGTTTTGAGGATTCAAAACAAAGATACGACGCGGGAAATTTGAAAGTACGCCGGCGTATCAGTAGATACGCCGGCGTACTTCCTTTGTGGATCTGCCCCTTTATGTATACATCATTACATACACAGCAGGGATTGTGAGTTTATTTGCTGGAAGGCTAAGAAACATTTTATTTTTTAACCACTTGACCTCCAGAGGATTTATGTACCCACCTACATTCTATTACCCCAACGATGTTGTGTTTGCACTTTTTGTATTGAACCTTTTAAATCTTATGTACCAGAGCTCATATCTTAACCGTCAAATGTCTATTTGTCATGGTTGCCACCAATAAAGTATGTATATATATTATATAATTAAATATTAAAACTACTGCTTGTCTAGGTCTGCCGCCATTATGTGAACATGTCAATGCCCTGGACAAAAAAGTACCTCAGTGGTGATCGCACACGGAACTCCCAGGCGTGTCCACCAAAGATTGCTGGATGGAATATCAATATACGGTGCAGGTCATGGACAGTCCAAAGGTCTCGCTGGGGGGCACATAGAGGCAGGTAGAGTTAGAATAATATCAAAGAAAGATATACTCTAATAACTATGAGGGAATACAGAATTAAACAGATATAGCGAAGAAAAAGTAGAAAAAGTTGTTTGTAGATAATAATGGAATGTTCTCCTGCTATATATGCATACGTAGATAGTGCTGGAGAGTGGTGGTAAAAATGGTGGTGAGAGTGGGGCCCGTGAAGGCGGTCTATGTATAAAGAAAATATAGAGGATATGTATATACCCATATATATGTGTATGCACGTATATATTGTGAGGGATTAGCTCGTGGGAATCACCTTTTCTGAAATCACAGTCTGTAAGCAGGCACTTTCTTTTAAGTCTGGCGGATGCCAGATTTTATTTATAAACGGTTTGCAGATTAAAATAAACAAAACAGTAAATTAAATCCTTGCCGTCCGGCGCTAAACTAAACAAACAGGATCTCCTCTCTATACAGTGTGGGGCTAGTCCCTGACACCCACAAAACATGTATTAAAGCAAACCTTTTCAGTCCAGCACTCAGCGCTCCCCTCACTCAGGTCCCTTCCTGAGTTTCAAGCCAGAGCCCTGTTGTGCTCTCTTCCTGGACATTTAAAGTCCAGCTGATTGTGGACTCCAGTGGACCCAAACATTCCGGACCGGAACCCTAGCCAGGCCCAGAGGCTGTAAAACCCGGAATGGATTCCGGTTCAGTCTCTCATGATAGAACGTATGCGAGGTGAAATGTACCTATGATCATGTATCGCACCTCGCATAGCGTCACATATCCTCCCCCTCTGCTCAAGCCCCTGCGGCTGAGCACTTGACCCTACCATACAGTGCACACGGGAGAGGGCATCTGCATTATTTTGGAGCTTCCCTGGCCTGTGCTCCACCGTAAATTTAAAAGGCTGTAGAGCCAGGAACCACCTTGTCACACGAGCATTTTTCTCCCTGTTATCACACATCCACTTCAGGGGAGCATGGTCTGTGACCAGCTTAAATGACCTCCCCAGTAGGTAATACCTCAGGGAGTCTAAGGCCCACTTAATGGCGAGACACTCCTTTTCTACGATGGCATAATTTTTCTCGTGCTTGTTCAGCTTCCTGCTCAGGTATACCACTGGGTGCTCCTCACCATCCCTGATCTGTGACAGTACGCCCCCTAGTCCCACCTCAGAGGCATCCGTCTGTATAACAAACTCCTGGCTAAAATCCGGGGTTACTAGTACGGGTACCATACAAAGAGCCTGTTTTAACTTCTGAAATGCCCCCTCGGCTTCGGGGTTCCATTTGACCATGACCGACCCCTTACCCTTCGTTAGATCGGTCAAGGGGGCGGCAATGGTGGCAAAATTGGGTATGAAACGCCTGTAATACCCCGTAATGCCCAGGAAGGCCCTCACTTGTTTTTTATTGACTGGTTGGGGCCATTTTTGAATTGCCTCAATCTTATTGGTCTGCGGCTTGACCATCCCCCGGCCAATAACGTACCCAAGGTATTTGGCCTCCTCCAGGCCTATGGCACATTTCTTTGGATTGGCCGTGAGACGTGCTTCCCTAAGGGAATCTACGACCGCTTGTACACGGAGCAGGTGCGATTCCCAATCTGGGCTGTGGATGACCACATCGTCCAAGTACGCCGCTGCATACGAGCGATGTGGTCTCAAAATTTTGTCCATCATTCGCTGGAATGATGCAGGGGCTCCGTGCAGACCAAACGGCATCCGCTTATACTGAAACGAGCCCTCAGGAGTGGAAAAGGCAGTCTTCTCCTTGGCCGATTCAGTAAGCGGTATCTGCCAATAACCTTTCGTTAGGTCTAGGGTCGTTATGTAGCGAGCCTGTCCCAACCTGTCCACAAGTTCGTCGACCCGGGGCATCGGGTAGGCGTCAAATTTGGACACACTGTTAGGTTTTGTAATGATTTTAGAAAACTTAATACTGCCATCAGGTTTTGGGACCAGCACTATGGGACTTGACCACTCACTGTGAGACTCCTCGATCACATCCAACTCTAACATATTTTTTATTTCTTCCGCAACTGCCTCTCGCCGGGCCTCTGGAATTCTATATGGTTTTACATTTACCCGAACCCCTGGTTCCGTCACTATGTCATGTTGGATCGTGTTGGTCAGTCCGGGTAAGGGGGAGAAAAAGTCTCTATTTTTCTGCACGAATGCCCTAACGTCACTTTGCTGTGCTACGGACAGAGAATCTGTGATGGGAACGTCAGGTATCATGGGTATCCGGTCTGTTGGAGGCGGGGACGTGGCCAGTAAAGTCTCTCGGTCCTTCCAGGGCTTTAAGAGATTTACATGGTAAATTTGGTGTGGTTTCCTTTTCCCTGGTTGGTAGACTTTGTAGTTTACCTCCCCCACCCTTTGGACAACCTCAAAGGGACCCTGCCACTTGGCTAAAAACTTACTTTCTACCGTGGGAACCAGTACCAACACTCTGTCCCCCGGGTTGAAAGTACGGACCTTGGCACCCCGGTTATAGACCCTCCTTTGGGCCTCCTGAGCTCGCTCCATATGTTCCCGTACTAGGGGCAGAACGGCTGCGATTCGGTCCTGCATCAAGGAGACATGCTCTATGATGCTCCTATATGGGCTGACCTCTCCTTCCCACGTTTCTTTAGCAATATCTAGCAGGCCCCTGGGATGCCTACCATACAAGAGCTC
The DNA here is from genome assembly GCF_905171775.1 of Rana temporaria. NCBI lineage: Eukaryota > Metazoa > Chordata > Amphibia > Anura > Ranidae > Rana > Rana temporaria. Next base: position 116,033,016 of record NC_053501.1, read on the forward strand.
AAAGGGGGAATAGCCTGTGGAGGCCTGTGGAACCTCTCGTATGGCAAACATGAGATATGGTAGCAAAAAATCCCAGTCTCTCCCATCCTTGTCGACCACCTTTTTCAACATACTCTTCAATGTTTTATTAAACCTTTCGACCAGACCATCTGTCTGGGGGTGGTAGACAGAAGTACGGAGATGGGAGATTTTGTACAATCTACACAATTCCTTGGTAACCCTTGACATAAAAGGGGTGCCTTGATCGGTCAAGATCTCTTTTGGGATCCCCACTCGACTAAACACCTGGACTAATTCCTTGGCAATAACCTTGGCGGAGGTGTTACGCAAGGGTATGGCCTCAGGATAGCGAGTCGCATAGTCCAGGATCACCAGAATATGCTGGTGACCCCGGGCAGATTTCACGACCGGCCCCACCAGGTCCATGCCAATCCTTTCAAAGGGGACCTCAATTATTGGTAGAGGAACAAGGGGGCTGCGAAAATGGGGCGATGGTGCTGACATTTGGCACTCGGGGCACGATTCGCAGTACTCCTTGACCTCTGCATGCAAACCGGGCCAGAAGAATCTTTGGGTGATTCTCTCCCTGGTTTTTTCGACCCCGAGATGTCCCCCCATAACATGACCATGGGCCAGGTCTAGCACCACCCTGCGAAAGGGTTTGGGAACCAGTAGCTGTTCTACCTCTTCCTCTCCATGTTTTATCACTCGATATAACAAATTGTTTTTAATTGCCATGTAGGGAAAGGACACCACCCAATTAGGATCCACCGGTTCCCCATCCAACACCTTAACATTTTCCCTGGCATTCATGAGGGTGGGCTCTCGCAGCTGCTCGGTACAGAAATCCTCCCTCCTGACCTCCAAGTCGGGTACCACATTTTGGCTACTCTCCATGTCAGGGTCAGGCGAGGTTTCTTGTTCGTTATCCTCAGGCTGGGTGCTAGCTTCTAAGTCATCCGGTTCCCCAGCCATGGCAGGAAATGGTGGAGGATCTCTGGCCTCCTCGATCCCACCAACAGCATGCCCTTCCCTTTGGCAAAACGGGTCTGGTGAGAGTTCTCGCGTTTCGCCAGTAGGGGTAGCGCTATCTACGGGCCTCCCTTCACTCTCCCATAACTTCCAAAAATGAGGAAAGTCTCTCCCCACTAAGGCTTCATGGTGCAGTGAAGGTACCACCCCCACTGAATGTGTTACACAGCCCCAGGGGGTATCAACCTCAACCACCGCTGTCTGGTAGTCCCGAGTGTCCCCATGGATGCATATTACCCCAATACAACTGGGGTGTAGTTTTGCGGGGTCTACACACGCACTCCTGACTAAGGTCACCACACTACCAGAGTCTAGCAGGGCTGTAAGAGGCTTGCCATCTATTGAAATAACGCACATTTGTTTTTCAAGGCGACTCTGACTTGTCGCAACACATGCGACCTGTGCAAACAGAGAAATGCGTCTTACCCTATCAACATAATCACATTGCATAGGTTCATCATTTAGAGGGCAATCTGCAGCAATATGGCCTAATGCATGGCAACGAAAACACTGTATTTGCCCTACCCCCAGTCCTTTTAACGGTCCCAAAAACCTTCCTGGCTTCTTTGGCCAGTCTCCAGGTCTAGGACCTACAGTCTCATCTGCTGTAACAACAGTCTTATCCACTCTCCCCAAACTCTTGAACCCCGGAACAGTCTTACCCGAACCGTTGGGAGATCTTGCACCCCGAGACATACCGAAGTGGGGCGTAGGTGGGTTTATCAAGTCCTCAGTAGCACTGTACCTCTCCACTAGGTCCACCATTTGGGCTGCAGTGTTGGGGTCCCCCTGTCCGACCCACTTTCTCAGGGTAGCAGGGAGCGCACGCAGGTACCGGTCCATTACCACACGCTCCACAATCTGGGGGCTGGTCAGAGTCTCTGGCTGCAACCACTTCCTGGTGAGGTGGACCAGGTCAAACATTTGTGACCGGGGTGGCTTGTTGCTGGAATAGGACCACTGATGCACGCGCTGGGCCCGGACTGCCATGGTGACACCCAAGCGTGCGAGTATTTCTGTCTTTAGAGTCTCATAGTCCTGGGCCTTATCTGGTTCTAGGTCAAAATAGGCCTTTTGGGGTTCTCCTGTTAGGAATGGGGCCAATAGTCCCGCCCACTGCTCTTTTGGCCATCCTTCGCGGTCAGCGACTCTCTCGAAAGTCGCCATGTACGCCTCAACATCATCCGCCGGTGTCATCTTTTGCAGGTGGTAGGAAGCACGTACAATCTTTGGTTCCGCTAACACCGGAGGTGCGGACCCCTTTTTCAGTTCCACCAGAGCTTCGGCGAACTGTCGGTTCATCTCCTGCTGGGCAGCGTGTTGTGCTGCAACGGCCTCTGCGACTTGGCGGTGTTGTGCTGCAGCGGCCTCTGCGACTTGGCGGTTTATCTCCTGCTGGGCAGCCTGTTGTGCTGCAGCGGCCTCTCGTTGTGCTGCAGCGGCCTCTGCGACTTGGCGGTTGGTTTCCCGCTGGGCTGCATTGGCCTGTAGCAGGGCCTTTAACATTTCTTCCATTTTCAGAAAAGTGCCCGCTGAATCCACCACGTGTGAGGGATTAGCTCGTGGGAATCACCTTTTCTGAAATCACAGTCTGTAAGCAGGCACTTTCTTTTAAGTCTGGCGGATGCCAGATTTTATTTATAAACGGTTTGCAGATTAAAATAAACAAAACAGTAAATTAAATCCTTGCCGTCCGGCGCTAAACTAAACAAACAGGATCTCCTCTCTATACAGTGTGGGGCTAGTCCCTGACACCCACAAAACATGTATTAAAGCAAACCTTTTCAGTCCAGCACTCAGCGCTCCCCTCACTCAGGTCCCTTCCTGAGTTTCAAGCCAGAGCCCTGTTGTGCTCTCTTCCTGGACATTTAAAGTCCAGCTGATTGTGGACTCCAGTGGACCCAAACATTCCGGACCGGAACCCTAGCCAGGCCCAGAGGCTGTAAAACCCGGAATGGATTCCGGTTCAGTCTCTCATGATAGAACGTATGCGAGGTGAAATGTACCTATGATCATGTATCGCACCTCGCATAGCGTCACAATATATACACGCCTGTGCATACAGGCATACACGCCTGTGCATTGACATGTTCACATAATGGCGGCAGACCTAGACAAGCAGTAGTTTTAATATTTAATTTTTGCTTTATGCATATATTCTTAGTTCATCTGTCTTTCGTACTAAATATGCTGACTTTCATAGCTTTAGAAATTGCGGCTATGTCCGCATTATGTTTGTGATCTATATAATATGTGAAAGTATGAAATGTACTATACTCACATGTTTTTCATTTATAGATTATATAGTATGCATTCTTCTCCCTGAAAAAGCCCGAAGGGCATAACATGTTGGACCCCCTGCATACATCATTTTGTCACCCCACTTTTGGTGAAATATATCATCTTATGTGATCATGTTTTTTATTCTATATATGTATATTTACATGTTTAATGTTAATTAAATTATATTTTTTACCTATACAAGTCTTGTCTACCATGTATGATCCCTGCGGTTTCTTAGTAAACTCTCTGTAATCATAATACATATTCCAAATTGTATTCGCACAGTCCCATGCCACATCCCAGAACTGGGAACATATATTCGTGAAGCTATAGGACTGGGGATAGGGTTAGGGTGAAGCTGTCTGTCTAGGGTTAGCGTGAAACTATAGGACTGGGGATATGGTCAGGGTGAAGCTATAGGGCTGATAGGGTTAGGATGAAGCTGTAGGGCTAGGGTTAGGGTGAAGCTATAGGACTGGGGATAGGGTCAGGGTGAAGCTGTAGGGCTGATAGGGTTAGGATGAAGCTTTAGGGCTAGGGTTAGGGTGAAGCTATAGGACTGGGGATAGGGTCAGGGTGAAGCTGTAGGGCTGGTAGGGTTAGGTTGAAGCTATAAGGCTAGGGTTAGGGGGAACTATAGAACTGGGGATGGGGTTAGGGTGAAGCTGTGGGACTATGGTTAGGGTGAAGCTATAGGACTGGGGATGTGGTTAGGGTGAAGTTGTGGGACTAGGTTTAGGGTGAAGCTATAGGGCTGATAGGGTTAGGGTGAAGCTGTAGGGCTAGGGTTAGGGCGAAGCTATAGGACTAGGGATGGGGTTAGGGTGAAGCTGTGGGACTAGGGTTAGGGTGAAGCTATAGGACTGGGGATGTGGTTAGGGTGAAGGTTTAGGGTGAAGGTTTAGGGTGAAGCTATAGGGCTGATAGGGTTAGGGTGAAGCTGTAGGGCTAGGGTTAGGGCGAAGCTATAGGACTAGGGATGGGGTTAGGGTGAAGTTGTGGGACTAGGTTTAGGGTGAAGCTATAGGGCTGATAGGGTTAGGGTGAAGCTGTAGGGCTAGGGTTAGGGCGAAGCTATAGGACTAGGGATGGGGTTAGGGTGAAGCTGTGGGACTAGGGTTAGGGTGAAGCTATAGGACTGGGGATAGGGTCCGGGTGAAGCTGTAGGAATACAGGCTATAGATAGGGTGGCTCTCTAGTGGTGGAGGTTGGGGTCACGGTGGATCTGTAGTACTGGGTGTTATGTTAGGTTGGAGTTTTAGTGGAAAGACTGCAGAGTAGTGTAGAAGATCATGGGTTGTCCATGCATTTCTGTCAATTTCCCTTTCAAACCTTCATAGATTAGCAGAAAAATTAACAAAGTGTCAGACTTCAACAAAACACAAAGCAGTAGCTTGGCAGAAATGTTCTCACATTACCTCCTGTAATAGAAATATTTATTTCCGCTCTAAAGTCTAAATTAGACCGAGCAAAATCTGACCTGAATATTACATGTAGAAGCTGCATGAAAATAGTTTAGGTAGGCAAATGTTAGTGAGATACATTTATAGGTGCAATACCCTTCTATTTCCACAAGATGGCAATCTATTAAAAGGAAAACAATGGGCCTTTTTAGGAATAGGAATGAAGCAGCAGAACACAGTTTGTGTCTTCTATGAAGTCCTCACTTTCACCTTAAAGCGGGGGTTCACCCCCAAAATTTTTTTTTAACATTTTGTAAGAATGACAGTCGGCTGTTTTTTTTTTTTTTTTTTCAGTGCAGCACATACCGTATTTTCACCGCCGCTTCCGGGTATGTCTTCTGGGGGACTGGGCGTTCCTAAGTGATTGACATCCTAGTTGCCGAAAGAAGCTGGACTGCGAGTCGGCTCTATACGGCGCCTGCGCACCGACGTTCGGCTTCTTTCGGCAACTAGTGACGCGCTGTATGCGCCGGTCGGAAGGATGTCAATCACTTAGGAACGCCCAGTCCCGCACATTACATACCCGGAAGCGGCGGTGAAAATACGGTATGTGCTGCACTGAAAAAAAAAAAACAGCCGATTGTCATTCTGACAACTCGGCTGAATGTAATGTTAAATTTTTTTTTTTTTGGGTGAACCCCCGCTTTAAAGCCCAACTCCGGGCACAAGAAAATAATTTTTCTTCACGGCACCCCCAAACTGCAAGGGTTAAATGCTTATTCTTGCCTAGGCTAAGGGTAGAGGAATAAGGTGTAATACTGAACTTCTTCCTTGCTCTAGCAGAGTCTCTCCAGTGGTGTGACTGTTCCCAAAAAAACTCTTCTCCATGGCACCGGGTCTGGTTACCGGTCACCTGATTGGCTAAAGCGACAGGCGCTGTAATTGGATGCTTTTCAGGCATCCAATCATAGCAGAGATGACATTGAGGATGGGAGAAGACATCGAGGACTCGGAGGGCTGCGCTGACCCGACAAAGCGAAGTGTCAGACGGGGGGCAAACTGGCTGCATTTGATGGGGGAAACTGTCTGCATTTGATGGGGGAAACTGTCTGCATTTGATGGGGGAAACTGTCTGCATTTGATGGGGGAAACTGGCTGCATTTGATGGGGGAAACTGGCTGCATTTGATGGGGGAAACTGGCTGCATTTGATGGGGGAAACTGTCTGCATTTGATGGGGAACCTGGCTGCATTTGATGGGGGAAACTGGCTGCATTTGATGGGGGAAACTGGCTGCATTTGATGGGGGAAACTGGCTGCATTTGATGGGGGAAACTGGCTGCATTTGATGGGAAACTGGCTGCATTTGATGGGAAACTGGCTGCATTTGATGGGAAACTGGCTGCATTTGATGGGGGAAACTGGCTGCATTTGATGGGAAACTGGCTGCATTTGATGGGAAACTGGCTGCATTTGATGGGGGAAACTGACTGCATTTGATGGGGGAAACTGGCTGCAATTGATGGGAAAAACTGGCTGCATTTGATGGGGAAACTGGCTGCATTTGATGGGGAAAATTGGCTGCATTTGATGGGGAAACTGGTATCATTTGAGGGGGCAAACTGGCTGCACTTGAGGAGGAAACTGGCTGCATTTGAGGAGGAAACTGGCTGCATTTGAGGGGGAAACTGGCTGCATTTGAGGGGGAAACTGGCTGCATTTGAGGGGGAAACTGGCTGCATTTGAGAACCTGGCTGCATTTGATGGGGAAACTGGTATCATTTGAGGGGGCAAACTGGTATCATTTGAGGGGGCAAACTGGTGGCAATTGATGCATTTGATGGGCACAGTGGTGGCAATTGATGGACGTAGCGGCTGCATTTAATGGGCACCATGGCTGCAAATTATGGGGGTTTTTTTTCAGTTTCTTTGCGCCCCCCCCAAAAATGTTGACCACTGCCGTACACACAATCCAATTTTATGACAAGAATTGTCTGATGGACGTGTCGTGTCGGATATTCCGACCGTGTGTACGCTCCATCAGACAATTGTTGGTTGAATTAACGACAACAAATGTTGTCTGTTCATGCTCACCAACCGTCTGGCAATAAATCTGTTACGTCGGATTATCCTATTGTGTGTACACAAATCCATCCAACTAAAATCCGATGTACAAACACGCATGCTCAGAACCAATGCTAAACATTAAGACACCATTAGCAGAGGTTGCCCAAAGGGTGGCGCTAAAGAGCAGAAAAAAACACATATTTAGGTTTTGTTGGCTGAAAATGTTGTGCCGTCTGTATGCATACCAAGTTCACGGCCAACGCCCTTCGGACCAAAATCCACTGAAAAGTCCGATGGAAGTCCGATCGTGTGTATGAGGCTTAAGAGACTTCCAAACAACATTTTCTGAACATTTCCCCAACCTGTTGCTGGCAGGATCATCAGCTAAGAACAATGGAAATCAGCCTGAAGAAAGAAAACAAAAGCAGCCAGCCACCATGTCTAAGGACATGTAAGATGCAATATGTGACATATTCGTTCTTGGGTTTAGATACGTTTTTATTTATTCTTCTGGATTTTTTTATATATTTTTTATAAATTTGTTATATAAACTGCTGAGACAGGACGAGCACACAGAGTTTTTTTTGCAATAATTCAGGGTAGAGCAGTAAAATCCAATCACTGCTCATAATTACTAAATTGGAATCACGTTTACACTATATTGTCAAAAGTATTGGGACACCTGCCTTTACAAGCACATTTACTTTAATGGCATCCCAGTCTTACTCCGTAGGGTTCAATATTAAAGATTTCTGTACAGTGATACATTATATTGTCAAAAGTATTGGGACGCCTGCCTTTACACACACATATTAACTTTATTGGCATCCCAGTCTTAGTCCGTAGGGTTCAATATTGAGTTGGCTCCGCCCTTTGCAGCTATAACAGCTTCACCTCTTCTGGGAAGGCTGTCCACAAGGTTTAGGAGGGTGTCTATGGGAATGTTTGACCATTCTTCCAGAAGCACATTTGTGAGGTCAGGCACTGATGTTGGATGAGAAGGCCTGGCTCACAGTCTCCGCTCTAATTCATCCCTAATGCCGCGTACACACGATCGTTTTTCGGGTTGTAAAAAATGACGTTTTTTTTAATGTCATTAAAAACGATCGTGTGTGGGCTTCAGAGCATTTTTCGAGTTCTGAAAAACGGGCAAATTTTTTTTTCGAACATGCTCTATTTTTTCACAATGTTTTTAACGTTGTCGTTTTTAAGGTTGTAAAAAATGGTCGTGTGTGGGCTTTAACAACGTGAAAAATCAGCGCATGCTCAGAAGCAAGTTATGAGACGGGAGCGCTCGTTCTGGTAAAACTAGCGTTCGTAATGGAGTAAGAACATTCATCACGCTGTAACAGACTGAAAAGCGCGAATCGTCTTTTACTAACACGAAATCAGCTAAAGCAGCCCCAAGGGTGGCGTCATCCGCATGAAACTTCCCCTTTATAGTGCCGTCGTACGTGTTGTACGTCACCGCGCTTTGCTAGAGCATTTTTTTTTTCACGATCGTGTGTAGGCAAGGCCGTTTTAATGATGGGGTTGAAAAAAACGTCGTTTTTTTCTAGACCCTTAAAAACTTTGTTTTTTTAGAACCCGAAAAACGATTCTAAAAAAGGTGTTCTATCGGGTTGACTCTGTGCAGGCCAGTCAAGTTCCTCCACCCTAAACTCGCTCCTCCATGTCTTTATGGACCTTGCTTTGTGCACTGGTGTGCAGTCATGTTGGAACAGGAAGGGACCGTCCCCAAACTGTTCCCACAAAGTCGGGAGCATGAAATTGTCCAAAATGTCTTGGTATTCTGACGACCTTAAAGGAGTTCTCTGACCTAAAACTTTTAACCCCCGCTGTGCCCGGGCTGTAAAAATATACAAAATAAACTGTCACTTACCTGCCTACGATCCCCCGTTGTTCCGATATCGCCGTCCTGTTCTCCGGTCCCGGTCTCTTCCGCTTCCTGTGTGTCGGTGACTCATAGTGCGCTCAGCCTATCAGCGGCCGCGACGGGACATTGCTGCGGCCGCTGATAGGCTGAGCGCACTATGAGTCACCGACACACAGGAAGCGGAAGGGGCCCGGGACCGGAGAACAGGACGGCGATATCGGAACAACGGGGGATCGTAGGCAGGTAAGTGACAGTTTATTTTGTATATTTTTACAGCCCGGGCACAGCGGGGGTTAAAAGTTTTAGGTCAGAGAACTCCTTTAAGAGTTCCCTTCACTGGAACTAAGGGGCCAAGCTCAACCCCTGAAAAACAACCCCCACACTATAATCTCCCCCTCCACCAAATGATTTGGACCAGTGCACAAAGCAAGGTCCATAAAGACATGGATGAGCGAGTTTGGGACTTAGGAACTTGACTGGCCTGCACAGAGTCCTGGCCGCAACCCGATGGAACACCTTTGGGATGAAATAGAGTGAAGACTACAAGCCAGGACTTCTTGTCCAACATCAGTGCCTGACCCCACAAATGTGCTTCTGTAAAAATGGTCAAACATTCCCATAGACACCCTCCTAAACCTTGTGGACGGCCTTCCCAGAATAGTTGAAGCTGTTGTAGCTGCAAAGGGTGGGGCCAACTCAATATTGAACCCTCCGGACTAAGACTGGGGTGCCATTAAAGTTCATGTGTGTGTAAAGGCAGGTGTCCCAATACTTTTGACAATACTTTTGATAATATAATGTATCACTCTACATAAATCTTTACCATTCTTTACCATTCATACACTTCAGAAAAAGCACATACAAATCAGACCAGATTCATTATAGAGAACAGCATTGTTTTTAGAGTTGTAAGT